>NW_026652279.1:81406197-81415663 GCF_009828535.3 Hylobates moloch
TTGTATTTTTTTAGTAGAGATGGGGTTTCACAGTGGTCTCGATCCCCTGACCTCGTGATCCTCCCACCTCAGCCTCCCAAAATGGTGGGATTACAGGTGTGAGCCACCGTGCCTGGCTGGCTTTTCTATATTTGATAATCTAAATTTGATGATTGACTTAAAAGTCAATAATATTTTAAAATAAAATGGTGTCAAAATTTATAAACTGTACTCAGATGTGCCAAAAATAAATTGCATTTTTAATTTTTTGGTAACCATTCTCATCTTGCTCTGAAGCATCCGTTACCATGGTAGGAAAGGGGATACCATGACAAAGGGAGACTTTAGGTAGCAAGTTATAAAGATGATTCCATACAGTTGAGCTCTACTGTATCTTTTGGGTAAATGTTTAGTCTTTTCAGGGCTTCTCCTTTCTTCTTGTTCCTTTCCAAAGCTTTTGGGTTAATGACTTTCAGTTTCAGTATGCGAGGGTGTTCCAGCCCCTTTGGTAGACCGCATTTGCATAGAGATGAGGGTGTAAGGGAGACCTGTGTCAGGGGTGAGGAGGTTGGTAGTGGTATGTGCTAATACTCTTTCTCCTGAACTCTTCCACCAACTGTTACGTAGCAGTAGTTATTTCAGACATGTGAATATCATTTAAAGTTGAAAAAGAAGCCATCTTTTGGCCCTCTACAAAGCCTGACTTTAAAGACTCGAAAAAGTTAGCTTTGGGCTTTGAATCTGAACAAAGACCTTTTCATTTTAGGCTGTATTCTTTTTCCCCAGACATAAGAAAAGTGCTTTGACTTTAATAACTAAAGGGGTTTAGTGAAAGAAAACTGCTTAAGGTTAAGAGAAAATGCCTGAGAAGAAAACTAAATGTACATTGTTCCTTCAGCTTAGCAGTTAAGAGGATATGATTTCAAAGGCAGATAAAACTGGATTAAAAACCTGGTTCCCTTATTTATTAGCTCTGTCATCTTAAGAATGTTATTTGACATTGACATCTTTGAGCCTTGGTTTCCTCATCTTTGTAAAATAGGTAACTACATTTCTAAAATGAGGATTAAATTAGTTAATGTATGTAAAGCATTGTGTGCTTTACACACAGCAGACACATAAGTGATAGTTATTAAGCAGACTTCAGAATTGCTTTCAAAGGAAAAAAATGAACATGACATTGGATAGGTTAGTAATGTTTAGGATATTTAAATATATAATATATAATATATTTTCAATTTCCTTGAATTGAAATTTCAGATAGATATATGAAATATCATATATGAAATATATGAATATTATATATGTGGGTATTTCAAGTTCCAAGGAAAGAAACATGTCCTGATATTCCCTCTAATTGAATTCATTGTAAGGATGCACAAGAAGTAAAAGAAAAAAGGGGGTGGGAAGTAGGGAAGAAGAGGAATTGCAGTAGTTGTGATAAGGTTTGGCTGTGTGGTAGCCTGAGTGTGGGTCTAATTCTTGCAATCTGGAAAATCTTACTAACAGAAATACAGACTTAATAATTATTTCCTTCTAGTTGATCTGTATTGCCAATGAAGTCAAATATAGTAATAGAGTAAGATCAAGCTCATCATGTTATTTTAATGAATAAATGAGAGGTGGTGGGGTGATCTTGATTGTTTCCCCCTGTTTTTACTCAGGTAATGAATGGAAAACCCGTTATGAGACACAACTTGAATTAAATGATCAACTAGAAAAGCAAATTGTTTATCTCAAGGAGAAGATGGAAAAAATCCGTGGAAACTCTTCAGGTACAAAACCAATCATATGTACGTTTTATAATTTGAGTTAAAACTGATAAAACATTAAGTGCTCATATTTGATTTATTGTAGATAGACTATCTTCTATTCGTGTCTATGAACAAATGCCAGTGGTGAGTAGAAATGTGATTAAACACAAAAAATAATTGAAGGAAATTATGTCTATTTTTTCCAGACATATTTCAAACAGAAATTTGAAGACTAGGGCAAGGTCCAAATAAACTATTTTGTTCAAGGGACCTGTTTGAAGTAACAACAAATAATTTTTGAGTAGCTATAGGTGGAGCACTAAGTTGCCGGCTATATTCACAGGTGTCCTGAAGAGCAGAGCATGTATGGATATTGCTTTTTGAATCACTGCCAACCTTCAGAGAAAGATATAGACAAATACTGTGTTTTTGCTAATAATGAATTGAGGAGAAATAAGTCTTTTTGCACACTTGTTATTTTCAACCCAGACATGCCTTTATTTCCATATCTTGGAAAGTCAGGAATTTTTCTTTTTTAATTCGAAAAATTGTGTTTTCCCATGTGCTGTCATAGAGTTATATCGCCCTCTTGTGGCATTTAGAAATAGTTGCTAGGGCTATGTTAAGCTTAGTGCCTTTTCTTAATTGCAGGTAGAATTTTATTACTACCTACTGGATATAAAATATTCTATCTACCGGCTTCTTGATAACTGAGGCTCAGTCCTAGCTCAAGAGAGTGGATATCACCACCCTTGTGGAGAGTAGCAACAAGTGCTGGTATGACTTGGTAAAATACCTTAGGGCATATCTAAGGAGCATTTAATTGGTTTTCTAACTACTACCTGAGACTCTGGAACATATTCATGTTGGAAAAAATACATTTATTTCTTCAAACTGCAGATTTGCTTATGAGTAGCAAAAGGATGGGCACTCGTTGTTGACTAGTATATGTGTAATATTTTATATGTTATTTGACAAAAATATATAAAATGTTTTCTTTAAACTAGATCATTAAAGTGGACTTCATTTTAATATAGTTTTATCTCTCTTTTATTGTGGTAAATATACATAATGTAAAATTTACCATTCAGCATTTTTTTGTTTTTTTGAGGGAGGGTCTCACTCTGTCACCCAGGCTGGAGTGTAGTGGTTCAATCTTGGCTCACTACAGCCTTTGCCTGCTGAGCTCAAGCAATCCTCTCACCTCAGCCTCCTGAATAGCTAGGACTACAGGCTCATGCCACCATGCCTGGCTAATTATTGTATTTTTAGTAGAGACGAGGTTTCACCATGTGTCCCAGGCTGGTCTCGAACTGCTGAGCTCAAGCAATCCACTTGCCTCGCCTCCCAAAGTGCTGGGATGACAGGTGTGAGTCACCACACCCCACCTGTTTCAGCCATTTTGAAATGTAAAGTTCGGTATGATTTTAATATTTTAGAAAAAATTATTCACATAAGTGAGAGTGAAGCTTTAGTCTTTGTTCTGATATTAGGTTGGTGCCTCCAACTTTTTTTTTTCTTGAGGTTCACTTTTCTCCTCTGAAGGTAAGATAGATTATATTATCTTCTAAGTGTCTTTCAGTGGGGTAATTTATTAAAATTTTATTTTAGCATGATGTATCAGTTAAGGGTTGCATCTGGCAGAATGTAAGAGAAAGGTTTAAACAAGTAAAGTTTTTTTTCTCTTTTCTTTTTTTCCCTCATGTGACAGAAAGTATGAGGTTTGCAGTCCAGGGGTGGTGCAGTGGCTGTATAATGCCTTCAGGAATCCAGGCTTCCCCTAAGTTTCTACTCTGCCATCCATTTGTGAGTGGCTTTTGTCCTCGTGTTTAAAGATGGCTGCTTCACCTTCTCAGCAGCTTCACATTATCATTCAAAGAAAGAAGTAGGTGAAGGAGAAATGGTAAAGGTGAAAGCCAGTCAGGTCTACTCCCCTTCAAAGAGCTTTGTAAGATGCTGCACCCAGTAATTCCCCTTGACATTTCATTGGGAGTTAGAACTGTATCATATGGGCAACTTCGCGTGCATGACAGGCTAGGAAATACAGTGTTTTACTGAATATACAGGAAGAAGAGAAGAGTGGATTGTGAGCGTACAGTTGGCTGTATCTGCCACACACAAAGTCATTTAAAGTGAAGTCATTTCATTTTATGTATTCATTCAATTCATTGATACATATTCATTCAACATGTATTCAGTTGATATTATTTGGAAAATAAAAGGCAAAGAAAAAGAATATCATAAAATCAAACATATCCACTGTAGACAGTTCTGTTTTTAGTAATTTTTGTATGCATACATATTGATTAAAAAGAACAACCAAATAAATAAGTCAGCCAACAAACAAAGTGAAAAAGGATTACAGCTAATTTTTATTGTTGTTTAAAGTATAATTATAACCTTACTGCATGGACAGTTTTGAATCCTATGCTAATCAGGGTAATTAAGTCAATTATTTCATATGTTATGTTCTCTTCGTGTGCATTTTTCAAGGATATATTATGTTCCATTGTGTTGGAATGTGAATGTTCAATCACTTTTCCCTATAACTGGGTATTGTAGGTTGTTTCTGGTTTTAATTTTGAGTTAAAACCCACAGAGTGTATTATGGCAAACAAACTCCATATTCTAGTATTTATAAATCTTCAGATCTGTGTCCCTTTTTGACTTTAAATGTTTTAATGAAAACAATTTATAGAGTTGAGATCCTTTTTGTTCTCCTCCCTGTCTTCTTTTTCTTTCCTTTCATAGGCAAGGACTACCATGAATTTGGTGTATATTATTTCAGTTTATTTTTAATATGTCTACATGTTGTATGTATAAAAATGCATATAAAAAGTATCATACTGTGCATATCATTCTTTTACTCATTCTTTAATTCCATTCATGTTAATAAAGATCTAGTAAATTTTATCAGTTGTATAGTATTTCATTATATGTGTATATCCTTAGTATGTTTGTTAGACTATTTACGTACATCATGAATTTTTCAAAATCTCACTATGACAAGCATTGCCACAGTGAATATCCTTATATGTGTCTTTCAGTGCAAAGTGTTCCTCTAGGATTAGCAAACTTTTCTGTAGATGGATAAATAGTAAATATTTTCACCATTGCAGCTGTATGATGTCTGATCTTTGTTGTAGCTGTTCAACCCTGCTGCTGTAGTATAAAGGGAGCCATAGACAATACCTAATTGGTGGGCTGTATTCTAAAACATCTTGGTTTACAAAAACAGGCAGAAGCTGAATTTGATCTTCAGGCTATAGTTTGCCAGCCCCTGCTTTAAGGCAGTGATCCATAAACTTTGGTAGGTTATGGAATCACCTAGGGCACTTCATAAAAATACAAAGGCCAAGTCCTATCCTTCAACCCACTTGCCACCTCTATATTTTTATTAACTCTTCAGGTAATTCTAATAAAAAAGTTTGAGAACCACTGCTTCAAGTATACATGTTCTTAGAAGTGGAATTTTAAAATCATAAGATAGGTAGATTTTCAAATTATTATAAAGTATTTCTGGGTCAGTCTGTCTAAAGACACCCCAGCTCTACAGTTAGTTCAGTATGTCTGGAATAAATAAGAGGGATGATGAGCGATGAAGCTGGAAATAATATGCAGGGGCTAAATAATAAAGGGTTTGGTATTCATGTTAGGGAGTGTGAATTTTTTTATATATGATAAGAAGCTATTGAAATATTTTATATAGAGATTGAAAGATCCTCCCACCCCCACCCCAACCACCATGAAGAAGGATTCCTCAGGGTGGGTTAGAATTGAATCAGAGAAACCAGTTAGGATGCTTTTGTCGTAGTCTAGGTAAGGGAAGGTGGGTTTTTTTTAGCTTGGGCAGTATTATATGGGGATGGAGCAGAGGAGACAGATTAAAGATCTATTTAGGAATGAGGATTTCATGAATACTTAGATATTGGGTGAGACTGAAAGAGAATTTAATGACAATTGAGAGTTTTGGCTTGAATAACTTCATGGATTACAATGAACAGGATAATAGACATTGAAACTAGTTAGGATGTTACGAAATGGTAAGTTTAGTTTTGTTTGTGTGTATTACACAGGTGATAGTGGTTTGGAAGCAACTGAAAATAGTTTTGGATTATGGAAAGTTGCTTCTCTGAAAATAGAGATCACCAAGTCATAAGTGTCACATGAAGTCATGAAACTACAAGGGATTGCTTGGGAAAAATATGCAGTCTGAAAAATAGGAATTGAGGTTGAAACCCTGGGGAATGCTGACATTTGAAGTGTTAGGAGGCAATTTAGGGAATATTATTGAGAAGGAAAAATATTGAGAAAGGATGAGGGGGACAACTGGAAGAATGGTATCACAGAAGTTAAGAAGGGGAAGGCGTTATGAATGTTCAGCAAAAGAATGTTCTAGAAACTTCTGCTGTAGGAGAGGATAAAACACATTGTCCAGAGTTCAGGCAAATTATTCAAAAGCAAAGAAAGAAGTGCCAATTAGAGGCTAGGATGTTAGGAGAAAATGTGATGTGGTGTGTAGTGGAAGAGTGGGGGTGAGAAAGTGTACTGAGTATAACCTATTTTCCCTAGAAACGTAGGTTTTGGAATCAGATCATCATGGCTCAAATTCAGACTATGGGACACTGAGGAAGTTACTTCATCTCTCTGAGGCTTAATTTCCTCATCTGTAAAATTGAGTTAATTAAACTCTCATGCAGGGTTACTGTGAAGATTGTTAGAGATAGATAAAACAAATAGCATAGTGCCTGACATAGTAAGCTCTGTGTTAGTTCCTGTTCTATTTTCCCTTGATAAAGGAAAAGTACTGTTTTATTAAAACAAGTCTGTTTTGAAATTAACCCCAATCAACTTGGAAGGGATAAGCATAAGGCCCAAAGATGTGCAATCTGTTTTCACTTATTAAGCTGTGCTGTTATATAAGTTGTGAATCTTCTGAATCTTTTGGTACCTTCTCAAAACTATAATAGAATTCATTAGATATTTAACACCTTTTTTTTTTTTTTTTTTTGAGTCGGAGTCTTGCTCTGTTGCCCAGGCTGGAGTGCAATGGCATGATCTTGGGTCACTGCAACCTCTGCCTCCTGGGTTCAAGCGATTCTCCTGCCTCAGCCTCCTGAGTAGCTGGGATTACAGGTGCCTGCCACCATGCCCAGCCAATTTTTGTATTTTTAGTAGAGACGGGGTTTTGCCATGCTGGCCAGGCTGAACTCCTGACCTCAGGTGATCTGCCTGCCTCAGCTTCCCATTACAGGTGTGAGCCACCTCACCCGGCTGATATTTAACCCTCTTAACAAAAAGTGCAGAACCTTTACTTCCCTTGAGCTAGTTGGGTGTACATTTCCTAGTCTCTAACATGTGCATTCACCAAAAAGGGACTTAGTGCCTACCTGAAATTCCTTCCAAGAATTTCCAAGTATGTTCAGCAAAGACCTGTAGCCATAGTAATATATATAAAAGGTATATTCTTTTTTAATTTTAATGTTTAAGTTCTGGGGTACATGTGCAGGATGTGCAGATTTGTTACATAGGTAAACGTGTGCCATGGTGGTTTGCTGCACCTATCAACCCATCACCTAGGTATTAAGTCCAGCATGCATTAGCTATTTTTCCTAATGCTCTCCACTCCCCCCACCATACCCCCTGACAGGCCCCAGTGTGTGTTGTTCCCCTCTCTGTGTCCATGTGTTCTCAATGTTCAGGCCCCACATATAAGTGAGAACATGGGGTGTTTGGTTTTCTGTTCCTGCATTAATTTACTGACGGAAATGGCTTTCAGCTCCATTCATGTCCCTGCAAAGGATATGATCTCTTTCCTTTTTATGGCTGCATATTATTCCATGGTATATATGTACCACATTTTCTTTGTCCAATCTATCATTGATAGGCATTTGGGTTGATTCCATGTCTTTGCTATTGTGAATAGTGCTGCTTAATGTATACTTTTATATACATTATGTATGTATATAAAAGTATACGTTCCGAGGATTTCCCCAGAAATTTGGTAGGTCTAGAGTAAGGCCTGGACATTTGTATTTTTTTGGCAGACATCACAATAGGCTCTATTACAGAGCACAACTTGAGATCAACAGATATAGGGGATCTATATCCCTCAGAGAAAGATGTGCAATACAGCCTTGCTTGTGATAAGTTACTGTAATGGCTCTTATCAACAAGCCCCACCATATCCCTGCAGTCAATTGTATTGCAAAGTGGACGTCCTATTCCTTGACTCATTCAGAGTCATAAAAGTGATGATCCCTATCTTTCTCTTTCTCTAGTTTTCCTATCAATACCCTCCCCCTTGTCCTCCACTACACCCAGGCAGCTTGGATCCTTCAGGGAAATCTCTCACCAGTGCATATGCTTTGTCAGTCAGATGGATCCTGTTCCTAAAGCTAACAAGACTAGCTGGTGGTGGAAAGAATGGGGGAGAAGGTGTAGAAACAGAGAAACACTATTTAGGAAAATACTTAATCTCATCTCAAACATTCTCTGGAAGACTCTTGATCAATTTATAGAAAACCAATTCACAGGAAGCCAATTTGCCGAAATCCAAATCCTTGAATATGTTCTAATGAATATGATTTTATTTAGTAACATTTTAAGAAATGTTTGCTGAAAACCCAAAACTTACAGAAATCGTTTAGCATTTAGTATTATTATTGAAAATATTCTTAGAAAAAGAGTATATTTCAGGTTATAAGTTCACATATATGAATGATTTTCTTTAAAGTGAATTTTTAGTAAGTTTGGAATCGTAGGTAGATTGGTCTCCCTGCAAATTAATCCTTTGATGAATTGGCTTTTTGAAATATTAATCTTTGGCTGTTTGTCTATATTCCCTTCTGACATATGTTTCAGCTTGCCATAGGACAAACAGGAGAAGAACATATTACAAAAGCAAGAGAAGCCTGAAGAAAGAGATGGTTTTAAGTCATAGTTCTTTTAAACCATCAGGCCATTGTTTTTATCACACACCTGGCTTTTCAGAGAAGCAAGACTCTCCCCTCTATTATTCTCTGTTGTGGTCCATGTCATGTCCCACTCTCTGACTTCCAGTCTTATTACTCATTGACCTACTTATCTTTTCTTCATCCTGATGCCCCACATCATTTTCCTGACTGTGATACTAATTTCTTTATCATGATTCAGATTCTTCTTTTAGCTGTGCTGCCTGATGGACATACAGCCCTATTTGGGTCTTCCTGGGACCCATTACCTCACTGTACACCCAATTAGTCATGCTCCCACTGGGCTCACTCTGGTAGTTTATGCCTTTTGAAAATTCTTAGAAATGTTGTTTTTAATGCCTGATAACCAGTCATTAAAATTAGTGATCCTAGAGCACTATTGACACGTGTAAGTATATATTTTTAAAGTATCGAGGTTATTAAAATGCTATAATCTCTGAGACTGCCTCCTGAGGTGTTCTGTGAACAGCCCTCACTGGGTTTGCGTTCTCTCCAAGATCAGAATGGTCAATTGATAGGTACACAGATTCAAATCACAGAGAGAAAAGTTCGTTTAAACAGATTTTATATGCAAATCTAGTAACAGTGCTGTCCACAAGGGGGCATTTGGTATTTAAGTATGTAGAAGGCTGTGTTCTTTCATTGTTGCCGTTGCTTGTATTGAAAAGTACTATATACGTAGGAGCTGTGCTTAACTACATTGTATTCTCCTGTTTTTTCTTTTGTAAGCGTTCAGTAGAGTGATTTTTTTTTTTTTTT
>NW_026652279.1:81415973-81425103 GCF_009828535.3 Hylobates moloch
CACAATAGCAAAGAGTTGGAACCAACCCAAATGTCCAACAACGATATTGTGGAAGTCAGTGTGGCGATTCCTCAGGGATCTCGAACTAGAAATACCATTTGACCCAGCCATCCCATTACTGGGTATATACCCAAAGGACTATAAATCATGCTGCTATAAAGACACATGCACACGTATGTTTATTGCAGCACTATTCACAATAGCAAAGAGTTGGAACCAACCCAAATGTCCAACAACGATAGACTGCATTAAGAAAATGTGGCACATATACACCATGGAATACTATGCAGCCATAAAAAATGATGAGTTCGTGTCCTTTGTAGGGACATGGATGAAACTGCAAAACATCATTCTCAGTAAACTATCGCAAGGACAAAAAACCAAACACCGCATGTTCTCACTCATAGGTGGGAATTGAACAATGAGAACTCATGGACACAGGAAGGGGAACATCACACTCCGGGGACTGTTGTGGGGTGGGGGGAGGGGGGAGGGACAGCATTAGGAGATACACCTAATGCTAAATGACGAGTTAATGGGTGCAGGAAATCAACATGGCACATGGATACATATGTAACAAACCTGCACATTGTGCACATGTACCCTAAAACCCTAAAGTATAATAAAAAAAAAAAATTATGGAAAAAAAAAAGAAAAAGGTAAAATTATATCTATTTGCTGATGACATGGTATTGTATATAAAACTCTACAAACTCTGTCAGAAAAAAGCTAATACATAAATTAAGTAAAGTTGCAGGATACAAAATCAACATACAAAAATCAGTAGCATTTCTATACACTAGCAAAGAATGGTCCAAAAAAGAAATGAAGAAATCATCCCATCTACAATAGCATCAAGAAAAAAAAATACTTAGGAATAAATTTAAACAATGAGGTAAAAGATCCATATGCTTAAAACTATAAAACGATGATGAAAGAAATTGAAGAAGTTACAAATAAATGGAAAGATATCTCATGTTAATGGATTACAATAATTAATATTGTTAAAATGTTCATTCTACCCAAAGTGATTTGTAGATTTAATGCAATCCCTATAAAAATTCCAATGGCATTTTTCACAGAAATAGAAAAAGCAATCCTAAAATTTGTATGAAATCACAAAAGAGCCCAAATAGCCAAAGCAATCTTCAGCAAAAATAGCAAAGCTGGAGGTATCACACAGCCTTATTTGAAAATATACTGCAATGCTATTGTAGCCAAAACTTCATGGTATTGGCATAATAACAAGCCTATAGACCAATGGAACAGAATAAAGAGCTCAAAAATAAACTCACACATTCAAGGTCAATTAATCTTTGATAAAGCTGCCAAGAACACACAATGGGGAAAAGAACAGTCTCTTCAATGAATGGTGTTGAAAAAACGATATTTACATGGCAGAAGAATTAAATTGAACCCTTATCTCACACCATATACAGAACTCAACTCAGAATGGATTAAAGACTTACATGTAAAGCCTAAAATTATAAAACTACCAGTGGAAAATATAGGGAGAAAGTTCTAGGCAATAATATTTTCAGATATGACCGCAAAAGTACAGGCAACAGAAGCAAAAATAGACAAGTGGGATTACATCAAACTTAAATCTCCTGCACAGAAAAAAACCAAACAACAACAACAAAAAACTCAACAGAGTGAAGAGTCAACTTACACAATGGGAGAAAATATTTGGAAGCCACACATCAGATGGTAAGGAGTTAATATCCAAAACGTATAAGGAACTCAAACAACCAAATAGCACCCCCAAAAAACCCGATTTAAAAATGGACAAAGGACCTGAAGAGACATTTCTCATGAGAAGACATACAAATGGCCAACATATATATGAAAAAATGCTCAACAATGCTATTCCTCAGGGAAATGTAAATTAAAATCACAATGAAATGCCATCTCACATCTGTTAAAAATGGTTATTACTTAAAAAGATAAAAGATAACAAGTGTTGGTAAGGATGTGCATAAAAGGGAATTCTTGTACACTGCTGATGAGAATGGAAATTGATATAGCCATTAGGGAAAATGGTATAAAGATTTCTCAAAGAACTGAAAATACAACTACTATATGATTCAGCAATCCCATTTCTGGACATACATCCAAATAATATAAAACCAGTATGTCAAAGAGATATCTTCATTCCCATTTTTGTTGCAGCATTATTCACGATAGCCAAGATATGGAATCAACCTAAGTGTCTATCAGTGAAATGAACGGATAAAGAAAATGTGGCAGATAGATAGATAGGTAGATAGATAGATGATATATAGATAGATGGAGAGAGGGAGAGAGAGAATGCTATTCAGCCACACACATAAATAAAACCACGTCATTTGCAACAGCATGAATATACCTGGAGGATACTACGCTAAGTGAAAAAAAATTAGGCATAGAAAGACAAATCCTGCAGGATCTCATTTATATGTGTAACCTAAAAAAAGTTACATTTGTAGAAACAGAAAGCAGAATGGTGGTTACCAGAGTACCAGAGACTGATATGGGGGTTAGGAGATAGTGGGGCAGTTGCAGAGATGTTGGTCAAAGGGCCAAAGTTTCAGCTAAACAAAAGGAAGACATTCTGGAGATCAATTGTACAGCATGGTGACTATAGTTAATAACGTCAAGTTTGCTAGGAGAGTAGTTTTTTTTTGGTTTGTTTGTTTGTTCTGAGGCGGAGTCTTGCTCTGTTGCCCAGGCTGGAGTGCAGTGGTGCCATCTCGGCTCACTGTGACCTCCACCTCCCGGGTTCAAGCAATTCTCCTGCCTCAGCCTCTTGAGTACCTGGGATTACAGGCGCGCACCACCACACCCGACCAAGAGTAGATTTTAAACGTTCTCACTACATCTGTGGCACTAGATATGAAAGAAAAAAATGAAATAAAATGAATATTCTCACTACCAAAAAGTATGTGAGGTGATGGATATGTTAATTTACTTGATTTAATCATTTTACAATGTATACACGTATCTAAACATCATATTGTACACCTTAAATGTGTACAATTTGTATTAGTGAATGATATCTTAATAAAGCTGCTGGGGGAAGAAATGCCCAATTTTAGAAAAGGTATTCATATGCAATCCATCTAAAACCCAGCACATTTAGATTATAATAATTTTGTACTAAAAACTGATTAATCTGGTCTAAAAACTAATTTCTTAAGCTGATTATAGAAAGAGATTTTAGAGTTAATCAAAAGTAAATTCTTCTCAAATGTGTATGCTAATTCTGTAATAGTAACCAAGACACAGGAAGCAGAAAATCCAGGGGGGAAAAAATAGCCCATCATGGGTAAATCTTATTTGATAACTGTTTAAAAAATCTATATTCCTAGGAAAAGATTGGTTGTTCTGTAGCCATGGTAAGAGTAGCCACCAGAACTCCTTTAAATTCAGTTTAATCAATGACAACTTGCCCCAGGGAACACACTTTATTTTGTAAGTCAGCAGTCAGTAACAGCTCCTTACCTATCAGGAATCAGCCAGGCAAGAATAGACTCAGACTCAGTCCTCTAAACTTGCCTCTAAGTGTCAACCAATCCAAGGTAGCCTCATCTGGATAACTATGTCTCGACAGATGATGTCAACCCACTCCTGAAAATCTGTCAAACTCTTAACTCCCTCCCTTCTTCCCTGAAATGATACGAACAGTCTGTTCCTCAGAGACTGTACCTGACCAAGGTAGTTCTTCTTTACCACAGTAAACAATAAACTTCTCTTTGTGGTTTTTGTTTCATTGACTAAGTGGTCACCTCAGAATTGTTTGACAGTCTGTGTTACAGTGATGTCTTTTTTTTAATCAGTGTCTACCACTGAGCAATAGGCTTCATGAAGGCAGAGGCTGACTTCGTGTTTGCTACTGTTGCATTCCTGCTGCCTGACACAGAAAATACACTCATCACACTTGTTGAATAAATAAGTGAGTGCATGCAGGGATGGATGGAGGGATATATTGGTACACAGTTGGGTGAGTGGTAGGCTGAATGGTGAATGGGTAGATAGGTGAATGCCTCAGTAAAAGGCAGAATCATACTGGCATCTAAAGGTTCTAGGAGATGGTACTCTGGGTGAAGAATCAAAGATCACATAGAGGACACCAATAGCAAATGTCATGAAAAGATCTTGTATACAGAAATAGGGATTATATGTGAGACACTGGCAAAGATTCTCAAAATAGTGATAAATTTTAATGGGATCCTTTTCTGGCTTTCTAGAAGATGAGGACGGGTTTATGAGAGAGGAATTGATTCAGAGACAGTAGCGTCTCAATGCAAAAATAATCAAATTTTTACCCTTTATCAGGTGGGACCTGAAGAAAATCAGGTTACTATCAAAGTCTAGAATCCATCACCCCACAATGTAGAGTAGAGAGTGTGGAAGCCACGTTTTAGCATTTAATTTATTCAAGTCAAGTTGTCTCAGGTTGGATTTCATGGAAACAGAGCCCAAGATAGGGATCCTTGCCCAGGCAATTTATTGAAGAAGAGTTCAGAAAATTGGAAGTCACAGAAGCAGCGAAGTTCAGGGGAAAAATTAAGCAAGAATATAGTCTCAAATAGAGACTAGCTTCAATGTGATCCCACAGGAAAGCTCTGAAGTATGAATTGCCCCACAGAGATGGTCTCATTAGCTTTGGTCTGATGGTGGCTTTGGTCTGATGAGAGTCTTAGCCACTCTATTGAGGGGGCGCCTGGCTGGATAGGGGTAATTCTCTGAGAAAGGAGAAGGTGTGAATGTTTATCAGCCAATACTCACAACTGCTGGGAGATGGGTGCGCCTTGGAGATCTGTACAAAGCAAAAACAGCATTCTCTGTACAAGGCTAGGACAGAGTTTCTCAACTGTGCCAGTACTGCCATTTAGGATTAGAAAATTCCTCGTTATGCAGGAGATACTCTGTGTATTGAAAAGCTTTATCACATCCCTGGCCTCTACCCACTAGACAGCAGTAGCATTCCTCCACCAATTGTGAGAACCAGAAATATCTCCAAACCTTGCCAAATATCTGCTGGAGGCCAAAATTGCCCTGGTTGAGAACAACTGAGTTAGTGCAAGAAGCAAAGGAAGGAGTCAGTTAAGTAACTTTATCGTTTTGCAGCAAGAACAGTGTCTGACACAGAAGAGTTACTCATCAGAGCTTTTGAACAATATTCCAAACTGTGGGGGATGAAAAATATATTTTCAAAGAAAGAATACACAGTTGACTATGTAGTAAAGACTATTTCAACAATTACAGTCTGTTAGAGTACAGAAGTATGTACCTATTAACTTTACTGAATGCATAGATAAATACTTCTACCTCAATGTAACACATTTCTCCCTAAATATTATAGTGTTTTTTCAAGTCACGATGTACCTGTCACCATGGGTTTTTCTGACAGAGACAATTATCATAAACTCTTATTCTTGAGACCGGAAAAGTGAAAAGAAATCCATTGTCAAAAATAGCTCATAGGTGGGGGATCAGGCTAGACAGAACATGAGCAGCACTAAGCAAAAAAAATGGGTAGACTGAACAAAGCTTAAAGTAGAACATCAATACAGGAGAAAGGAGAGAGAGGGCACCAGTTGCATTGATTTAAGGGGAGACTGAGAACATACTCTAAGGTATTTCTGTGATCAGAGGCTCAGCAGGGCAGGTATCCAGCTAAACTCCAGCAGCAAGTACGTGAATTGGTCAGGGAGACCTCAGGTTCAGCAACGAGATGCCCTTCCTGTCTCCTTGATGACTGTATATGATTCCCTTCCTTAAGGCTCAGTTGAGTTTTTGTCTTCGCTGTGAAAACTTGTCTGGCTCTCCCCACTGGTAGAATGTTTCCCTCTACTGTTCTTCCACTGCACCCAGGACATAGCCGTCTTATAATATTTACCACATTGTTTTTTCACTAATTCTCCCCAGTGAAGTGGCGAGAGTCTTAGGACAGAGCTTTTTGCTCGTTTATCTTTATGACTTCAGCCTCTAGAACATGTATACAATATTCATTTGGCAGACCTTCACTGAGTACTTGCTATGAATCAGATAGTGTGTTATGAACCAGATATGGTCTGCCTCAACCCTGATGTTCTTTTCTACTTTCCTATAAGGAGAAGATGCCGACCCATCCACCCTCCATAAAGGGAGTATTACTTCTCATTCCTTTAAGAAGGACCAGTCACCTTATTACCTAAGGGTCTCCATGCCTCTGTGACGGACTCTGGTCACCACTCTCCCTCCCAGAAGAAGCCACTGCACTGTGATGGATTCAGTGTCTCATAAAGTCAGTGTGCCCTGGGCACTGCCTATAATTCAAGTCAGCCTATGAAGGAATAAGCCTGGAGCACAGAATCCCTGCTCTAGCTAATTAGCATTATACGTGTAATGTATGACTGTCAATGAGCCGCTGATGGAGAATGCCATCAGCAAAGTGGAATATCGACATTTTATATGCCTCTACTGGATTGCCTGATTTTTATTTCTGGTTTGTAAAAACTTAGTAAATCAGAGCCACCACTTCTCCAGATTTTTCTATTACTAAAACCTAATCTGCCCTTTCAGTGACATTGGAAAAATAATAACTGTGTTATATTGGAGGGGTCAAATGAATTCTGATATCTCAATAGTTTTTTTTTTTTATTCACATAACCAGTCTTAGGACTTGCAACGTACTTCAAGAAAGAAGCCATATTTAGAATCAATTTTTATTTAGAGACATTAACTAGCTCTTTTAATAGTCTGGTTTCCCTCTATCTAATATTATCCAGAACACTTCCAAAATATGTTGATATTTACAGTTATAATACACAAGCACTTTCAGTCACATAATTCCCAGGTGACATCAGAGTAATACCATCACAAAGTAAGAAAGGTTTTATTAACTTTTTACTATTTCTATTGCATAAAATATATGTTTATATATTTTATATGCACATATGTATCTTTTTCTAGTATTTCTGTAATGTTCTCCTACAGGGATCATTGTAGCAGATCCAGCATCTAAGACATTATTTTGAAGCACCTCCAGTAGCATGTCTGGGAATATAATAATACTGTGAGTATTGTAAGCTACATGTTCTGGGGAACACAGACAGTAAATAGCTGGAGTCAGATATCCCATCATGGCTGAATGGCAATTTCTTTTATATCATATACCTCTAACAGCATACCCGATAAAAGCCATGTTTTTCTAGATAAAACACAGAACCAAATGATATGTTATTTTTTCCTGAGTTAATATTCATCTAGCTTAAATGCATATTTTTGCAAAATCCATCCACCCACACTCTAAAGCTATACCCAAGTATGCAGCCGGACAGACATCAACAAGAAGAAATCTTGAGGAATTCGAAAGAGTAAGTATCAATATGTCAAAAAATATTTGTTTAGCTACATAATTAAAAGAAGAAGGCTGCTTTTATAATTTAAGTGGCAAGATACACATTTTAAAATGTTATTTTACTTCAGTCTAAAATAACAGTGTAATAGCTGGAAAAGATGTTCATTGGTGTTTAAAACATTACAGCTATGATCTATAACCAGAATTCAGTATGAATATCTTTCAGCGTAATAGCTTTTTACCAGGAATAGATCAAAGAAATTTAACAGCCTTTCTATAAAATTATAGCCTTCCTTTCCTTGATGACAGTACAGTAGATGTGGGTGTGTACACATTTACATTAATGTGTGCCCTTCGGGAAAAACATGGGGTCAAATTTTCTTGCTTATGGTCATGTTGAGTTTCATTAGCCCTACTAGTTCCACTTCTATTCCTTGTGAAATCTATTTTCTACCCTCAAGGTGAAGTACAAAGTGTGACCCATGAGGAGGTGCGCTGCACTCCAAAATAACTACAGGGATTTTCCATTTTATACAGGCAGAGATCCAGGGAACATGGGTGGGAATGCACAAAAATGGTGTTGGATAATGGTGGAAGGAATATGAAGTTGGATCAAGCCAAATTTGTTGATAATGGCTCACTAAGTAGAGATTCTGCATTTAATGTTGCATCCTAGGAAATTAGAAAGGGCTCTAACAGTTTGTTTGGTTGAGTGGCTGAAACATGGACCAAAAGGCAGCCCACAGTGAGTGAACTAAAAATGCTTGATGTGCCTTGGTTTAATACAGAGGAAGTGATTCAAAAGCGCCAGGAGATCACACTGTTAGAGTAGATTGGTCATTTAAGACCTACTCATCCACAGTGACAAAGTCATACCTTTAACCAATAATGTGAGAAATAAATCTGTGAGTGATGCTCCAGCAACCTTGAAGAGGTCTGTGGTAGTCAAGATTCAAGAATTCAAATCCAGGAATCAAGGGATAGAAATAAAAGTGGTATCACTCACTATTAAACCTAGTGACCCACTAGTAAAATTTTTGCTTTCTGTTCCCACGATCTTAGGCTCTGCTGGCCTAGAGGTCTTAGTTCCGATTGGAAGAAGCTTCCACTGGGTGAGATAATGATCCCATTGAAGAGGAAATTAAGACTGCCACCTGGTCACTTTGAACTTCTCATGCCTTTGAATCAACAGGCAAAGTAGGGATTACTGTGTTGATGGGATGACTGATCTTGACTACTGAAGGGAAATTGGACTACCACTTCACAACGGAGTTAAGGAAGAGTATGTCAAGAGTACAGAAGATCCCTTAGGGCATTTCTTAGTATTACTATACCCTATGATTGAGGTCAATGGAAAACTACAACAACCAATCCACACAGGACTACTAATGACCCAGACGCTTTAGAATGAAAGTTTGGGTTACTCCATCAGGCAAAGAATAATGACTGGCTGAGGAATACAAAATAGATAGTTAAAAAAAATTAATTCAAGATGGATTAAAGACTTAAATGTTAGACCTAAAACCATTAAAATCCTACAAGAAAACCTAGGCAATACCATTCAGGACATAGGCGTGGGCAAGGACTTCATGTCTAAAACACCAAAAGCAATGGCAACAAAAGCCAAAATTGACAAATGGGATCTAATTAAACTAAAGAGCTTCTGCACAGCAAAAGAAACTACCATCAGAGTGAACAGGCAATCTACAGAATGGGAGAAAATTTTTGCAACCTGCTCATCTGACAAAGGGCTAATATCTAGAATCTACAATGAACTCAAACAAATTTACAAGAAAAAAACAA
>NW_026652279.1:81425203-81434707 GCF_009828535.3 Hylobates moloch
ACCTGTGAATCATAAAGTCTGAACTCTTCAAATTGCAAACACACATAGAAAGGGGATTCTTATACAGGGATCCATGAGTGGAACTGCAAAGTTTTGTCAAAATCTGTATATATGTTTTCTTTTTAAGGGTCATAGATTTCAATATATGTTAAAAGATATCTGGAGCTAGTAAAGATTAATAATCATTTTCAGTTTTGTGCTGAAGCTGGCTTATCCTGGCCTGTACCAGCTTTTGAGAGCTGATTATTAAATTTTCAAAAATGTTGTGAACTGGTTATCAAATTGCTGGTAGCTTGAAATTGGCCAGGGTGGGAGTATTTAAAACATGGAAATGGGCAAATTGTACAAATCATGGCTTTTCTCCCTCCAACACACCCCCTCCCGCCCCAGCACACCACTGGTTAATCTCTATTTTCAGGAGAGAAAAAGATATTTCATACGAATAAAGGTAAATTATGCAGTTGTTTGTTTTATACTTTTCCACCTCTTAAGCTTAATTGTGTTTTAATAATGTATAATTGAATACATTAACATGTAGATGTTAGTAAACTAATAACAAAGGTTCATTATTTCTCTTGAGTAGAGGAATACAAATTTTGCACCTGTTGTTGTATAGAATGATTTTTAAAATCTCATTCAATCCCCCAGAAATTTAAGATTTTTTTTCAAGAATTTCTATATAAAATTTTTACTTATAAGCAGATAGCTCACAAAAAGTATGGGTTTTCTTTGGATTATAAATAAACTATTCCACTCACCAAGCTGCTGAGACATTTTACTTTCTGGTATTTTGAAATGAAAACAAAACACAAGAATGTGAAGATGAAGCAAGTGAAAATTAAAAGGGTACAGACTTTAGAAGTATCATAAGCTAAAAATAATATGAAACAAATCTGTAAAGGAACCAAAAGCCCAGGCAGATATAACACAGTAAATTATGAAAAGCTAAAAAAAATGAGGAGGTGACAAACAATAAAGTGAAACTCTCTGATAAAGCCAAAAATATTTGAATGGCAGTCAACAAAATAGAAGAAAAAAATGACACTCATAACAAGGCAGAGCTATGGAAATGCATCCCCGGGGGCAGTACAATAGAGCTGTGAATTAGTGGAGGCGGATCACCAACACTGGGCAACTAAAGCCAGCTAACATAATTCAAAGGATGGAGAAATTCTGTAGCTGAAGATAAAAAGTCTGAAATGCATTATGGTATAGTCAAATGAGTGTCATTTCTAATATACACACTTAGTTTTCAAGAGTTGATAATATGAAGTAAAAATTTAGTATGCAAAGTTCAAATTTTCCATTTGTTGACCAATTCATTTTTATTAAATATTTTCCAGCAATTAAACTAAAGGGGTACCAGGACAGAGTAGACATTCTGAGCTTTCACTTTACAAAAGCTACACATAAATCTAGATACTTTTTAAGGGTATAAACAAAGTCAGAGGCTGTGTGACAGTTCAATAAACAATTGGAGAAAATTTTTCTTTAAGAATAGATTACATACATATTGACCTCTTTGAGATCCTTATTCTGAGATTCAGTTCAGAATCTGAGGTTTTGTTTTGTTTTGTTTTGAGACGGAGTCTCTCTTTGTCACCAGGCTGGAGTACAGTGGCACAATCTCAGCTCACTGCAACCTCCGCCTCCCAGGTCCAAGCAATTCTCCTGCCTCAGCCTCCTGAGCAGCTGGGACTACGGGCACGTGCCACCACGCCCAGCTAATTTTTGTATGTTTCTTTAGTAGAGACGCGGTTTCACCATGTTGGCCAGGATGGTCCCGATCTGTTGACCTTGTGATTTGCCTGCCTCGGCCTCCCAAAGTGCTGGGATTACAGGCGTGAGCCACTGCGCCCAGCCCAGAATCTAGGTTTTAACCAGATTTGCCATTATAAGATGAAATGAAACCAAAACCACCAGTCAATATCTGTAGCAGTGTTATTGTTGGGGAGCGTGCATGTTTGTTTGAGCTTATTTATATATACAGAGCTGTTTAGCTTAATATTTAAATTGAAAATTTTTAGTATTTTCAGAATGTTTTAGATACTTTGATGAATAAATTTTGTGTCAAACTATTAAAAAAACTTATAGGTTATATATTTCTGAACACATTGGCAGATGTAAATGACAAAGTTATATTCACACAATCATCAGTTTTTCTTGCACAGAACTGACATTTTGTCAAAAAGTTAAAATATTTGAAATGTATTTTCTATGTCCTCATCTTTCCCTTTTTGAGCCTTTTTTTTTTCCCTGGGTTGGTTATAAAATGTTCCCTAACTTCAGGCATCTGATTAAGTTTTGGGTTTTCTCCCTTCCTCCCAACTCATATTGATTGGTAATGATCTGATAGAAGACAATTGCCAAAGATCAATGAAATACATTTTAAATTAAACTTCTTCAAGATAATATTCATATTAATCCTTCTTTAATTGCTGAATGAGGAATAATTGTTCATTGACCCTTCAAACCCTAAAACTTCATCAGCTCACTGGTGTGGATGAATGGATATTTGTCCAGATGAGAATGCTTATGGTCTACTTCAAGGGGTTCATAATAGTAAAAATGGCCTTTTCTTCCATCAGAAGCTTCATCCTGGATCTTTTCATCCTTGTTTTTCTACTAGCTCTCCTTCTCCAAATACACTGACTTGGAACCCCAGTTTCAGTGGTGGACTGCGTGGATTTGATTCTAAGCTATGCTATAATGAGAAAGTAGCTCTAACCCTGTAATATAGAAATCATCATCAGACAATATACAGACAGGGGCCAGTTAGTTCACGATAATAATAGGTGAAAAGGAAGAGTATGTGGATGTAGACATGGGGAAGTGAGTTTAAATTGTTTCAGGAGTCTGTGGAATTTGTCTTTGGGTGATGCAATGTTCTCAGGGAAGCACAACCAAAAAGAGAATGAGGATTTCTGGGGAAGTGTTAGGGATTAGAGACAGGATAAGATAGAAAACTAAATAAATTAGAGAGTGAATAGATTGGAACATACGTAGTATGACTGATTGATAGGCGGCACTGAGATTCTCAGTTTCAAGTGGGATATTTTTCAAATTGCTCCATATAGCTAGTTGCTCAAATATATGTGAGGATTTGGTGTAAATTTGGATCTAACCAGGGTTATTTTCCTGGTTAGATTCAGCAAAGTGAAAGAGAAAAAAGGAAGTTGAAGTTTCCTGGGAATGGTTGGCCATGGAATTTGGGCAGGAGAACAGGCAATAGAGTACATCAAGGAGGTAAGGGTCATCGTGAATATGATAAAATAATAGTTTGGAGGTCTCAGAGAGATTGAAAAATTTTATGTCAGTATATGAAAGGGAATGATTAAAGGAGGAGCTCAGAGAATGGGATGAATGAAATTGTGACTACAGAGAAGTTGCTATTATAAGTAATGACAATGCTTCACTCAGTCCTTCTGGAAGTGTGGTCCCTGTGCTAGCAGCATCAGCATCACCTGGGAACTTACTAGAACTGCAAATTCTCAGGTTACACCCCCAGATCTACCAAATCTGAAATTCCAATAGCAGGTCTCAGCAATCTCTTATTTTAACACAACTGTAGGCAATTTTGAGGCACACAGTACTTAGCACAACTGGTCTAGGGTATGTCCTATTTGGTCTTCCTCCCCAGTTCACTGTACAGAGCCCCTAAAATTTGAAATTTCCTGATAGAGATGAGAGGACCATCCTTTACTAGTCATAAGTGCCTTTTAGCCATACCTGAGTTTATGCTATTGACATGACATGAGTGGTGGCTGGAGACCCGTAGAGCTTCAGGGTGGGTGCTGGACACCAGAAAGATGAAGGCCTAACTAGATGGTTGAAACTGTCGGCCCTCTTTGTGCCCCTTTTCACCATACCTGACCCTATGTGTCTCTTCTATTTGACTGTTCCTGATTTGTATCAGACAGTAACTGTAAGCAAAGTGCTTTCTTGGGTTCTGTGAGCCGTCTTAGCAAATTATAGAACCTGGGGAAGGAATCCATGGAAGTCCTAATTTATAGCCAGTTGGTCAGGAGTATGGGAGGCCCACAACTCGTCTCTAACGGTGGAGGGGGGTAGTCTTGTGGGCCTGAACCCTGAACTTGTGGGATCTGATGCTATCTCCAGATAGACAGTCTCAGGATTGAATTGAATTGTAGGACACCAGTTGGTGTCCTGAGAGTTGAAGAATTGATTGGGGTGAGACTAAATCCACAAATTTGATCTCAGAAGTTTGAGTAGAAGCAATTCTATTGGAAAACATTGTCATTAGATCAAAGGTGTTCATAGAACCGAGAGATCAAGATGACAAAGAGTCATCTGTGATGACACATTGTTGACATAAACTAGAATTGAGACGAGAGTATGTCAAAGAGAGTTACATTGAGCCACGGATAAAAATAGTCAATCAATTGATTGATTAGAATTTAGTAAATGCTATTTTTTTAAAAATTAATCTTTACTTAATTAATGGAGATACTTAATTATCTCCATTTTGACTTTAAATTTGTAACTAAAAAATTGCTATTTTATCTATTTCTCATAAATGGAAATTGAAAAACAATAGCAAAATGCTTCGACAGAAAATCTGCCCTTTTTATTCCCAAGAGGAAGAATGGCCAACTACCTTAAGCACAAAGTTAGAAAAACTTTCATAATTTTTTAAGTTGCCATATGTTATAGCTTTGAACAAGTTGAATTGTTAACTAATGATCACATAGGCTTTTGGCTCATTGTAATGAGATGTTCCTATCAACCAAAGTTGAAAGACAAAGAGTTTGGAGTCTTAAATCTTGGTAAAATCAGTAGTTGTATTTAGGGCTATATTTGCAAAATACTATTTCTACTCAAGCATATTTTTATTTACAAGGTACTTCACAAGTGTTGACCACAGAGATGTTTCTACCTAGCAGAAGTAATTATAGTTACATATAGCTGTCTAGGAATATCTTAAACATGGGGATTAAAATAACTTTCAAGAACAAGAAGAAATGTTATACCAGGCATTTTTGTACCTAGTGCTCTATTTCGGTGCGATATTTGTGGCAATTAAAAAACATAAATGGCTTGGATATATAGATAAGATATCAAAGGAAAAATATGCAAAGGCATGATTATTTTATGAATATGCCACATATGTGAATTGAGGTACAAAACCTCCAAGTTTAAAATTGTCTTTGTTTGTTTGTTTGTTTGTTTGTTTTGAGACGCAGTGTCACTGTAGCCCAGGTTGGAAGTGGCATGATCTCTGCTAACTGCAAGCTCCACCTCCCGGGTTCACCTCATTCTCCTGCCTCAGCCTCCCAAGTAGCTGGAACTACAGGCGCCGCCACCATGCCCGGCTAATTTTTTGTATTTTTAGTGGAGACGGTGTTTCACCGTGTTAGCCAGGATGGTCTTGATCTCCTGACCTTGTAATCCGCCCGCCTGGGCCTCCCAAAGTGCTGGGATTACAGGCGTGAGCCAACGCACCCACCCTAAAATTGTCTTTTTAAAAAAGAAATCAAAACAGACAAGTGGGCAATGAGTTATGGATACTATTATAGGGTACCCCGATAACCTAGTAACAAGAAGACTTTTGGTACCGAAAATTCCAATTAACCACATGCCTCCATTAAGGCCATGGTCACTGCCAATTTTTACTCGCAAAGGCTGGAGCTAGAGTTATATGGAATTCCATACGTATCTAAACCATAGATTTATCAATTATTACTTAAACACAACTTGGAGGACACTCTCCAGAATTTTAGGGCTTGGCCTTATTCTGGAGAAACATACACTGGAATAGGCAGTTGGATTTTAAATTCAATCTTAAATCTCTTGAAAATGGTGCATTTTTTTCCGAGAGATGAGAAATTGTTCAACTCTCTTGGCTTATTTTAGAATTGATATTATACAGCTCGAACACCATGGAGATTTACTAATCTAAATGAACACATACCAAATTAGTCTTTGCTCCAGTCCTAAAATCTGAGATTAATTCTGGCAGCTGAAGAAATTTTCCAGGGTTAGGAGTATGCTTCAATGCTGATGACCAGTACTACTTTCTGGTAAACTATAGATGACATGTACCCTTTCACTGCCTAAACTCACTTTGTAGAACACCGTTAAATGAAAATCATCACCAGCACTTTGGGAGGCTACGACGGGCAGATCATTGGAGGTCAGGAGTTTGAGACCAGCCTGGCCAACACGATGAAACCCCATCTCTACTGAAAATACAAAAACTTATCCAGGCATGGTGGGATGCACCTGTAATCTCAGCTACTTGGGAGGCTGAGGCAGGAGAATCGCCTGAACCCAGGATGTGAAGGTTGCAGTGAACAGAGATGTTGCCATTGCACTCCAGCCCTGGGCAACAGAGCAAGACTTCATCTCAAAAAAAAGGAAAAAAATAAGAGAGAGAGAAGAAAATTATCAGTGTTCAGTGACTCTTTTTTTTTTCATGCTGATAAACTATTACACAGAAAAAGAAATGTATCCATTATGGACAATTAAAAGGGCTATACAACCTCTCTCATTGTATGATTCTGGTTTTCTTTCTTTTTCTTTTCTTTTTTTCTTTTTTTTTTTTAAGACAGGATCTCACTGTGTCACCCAGGCTGGAGTGCAGTGGCACTATCTTGGCTCACTGCAACCTCAGCCTCCTGGGTTCGAGCGATTCTCCTGCCTTAGCCTCCTGAGTAGCTAGGACTAAAGGCATTCACCACCACACCCAGCTAATTTGTGTATTTTTTTATTACAGGTGGGGTTTTGCCATGTTGGCCAGGCTGGTCTCGAACTCCTGACCTCAAATGATCCTCCCGCCTCAGCCTCCCAAAGTGCTGGCATTACAGGCATAAGCCACCATGCTCGGCCTGATTCTGTTTTTTAACACAATTCTAATTACTTCTCTTTTAATTTTTCAAAGTCATAGGTTTTTAATCTGGGAAACCTTTGAGAAAGCATCCAGATACATTTATAAATAGAAAAATAAATTCAGATACATAGAATTAAGTTTATGATTAACTAGTGGGTGGCAACTGAAAAATTTCTAAGTTCCATAAACTGAAGTGAAAGGATCACTTTCCTGAAAATATTACAAGGCTTGATAATTACCTGGATTGTACTAAAACCTACACAATCTAGTATATTCTATAGCAGCAATTCATAAAGACAGTTTCACTTACCATGTAGAATTTATACCTACACTGAATTCAAAGAATGCATTACTGGTTATTGGAGTAGGACAATAAACTCCCAGCAGAACTTATTTGCATGAATGCCTATTAAACTATTATCGATGTAGAAATTAAACAATATATTCAGCTATTCAGCCCCAGATGTGTGAGAGACAGAGAAAAACTTCAAAAGAGTTCAGCTACCAAATCCCTTCCTCAATAGCTCTTTGAGTCTCAAGACAGCTTCAACCACACACAGCCTCAGAGTCTTATGGTCCAAACAACATTCGACTGCAGCTCTAAAGTAAGCAAACATTTGAAAAGAAACAATCAAAGATCTATGCGTGTAGTTACGGTCAAGGAGGTCCACCTGCCGGTGGGTGACCATGGCAAGGATAGGGACTAAGCCAAATGACGGCTTTACCAAAACGGAAACAAGAGAAGCCATCGGAAGCAGAGTCCAGGTTATAACAGGAGCCCAGGCACTTGATGTGGGAACCCTACTTGTCTCATTTAGCAGCTAGAGCTTTAACGTCCTATGAGGCAGAGCTAATGCCCTTCATTATTATTTATTTTTTGTAATTGACTGCATAGTTTAGAACTATGCCTTGAATTTAATATCTATCTGTTGAATAAATGAATTAATAATGATGAAAATCTGTCCACAGGTTATGTGCAGTACTGAAGAGCGACTTCAGCTATTGAAGTGTCTATCAGAATTCTTACTCTCTAAAAAGCCTCTGGTTAATTACTGACATAGGTTGCTGACAATTTCACTCTCACAACGTAGGGGAAGCAGGAATATTATCTGGCCTCTTGGCTCCTCTTCCTTTGCCTTCCACAGCTCTCTCTGCTGGTTCACAGAGGCACACTTTGATGGCTCTCAGTTCATTTTGCAATTCTGCTAGAATCTCGTTCCATCCTCAATTGTAACCAGCTTGTTCTCCACCCAACGCTTATTTATGGAGGGACAGATAGCAGGAAGAAATCGCACTCTGGAATACAAAGTGGGAAGACACACCCCTTGGCCAGAATGCCTGCCTCCTATGTTCATGATGGATATTTCTAATTGATCTCGGCACTCTTTTCCATTGAGCCCACGTCCCAAATTGGCCCTGAGTTAGGGAGAGGACTCTAGAGTGGGAAAGGTGTACCCAAAACTTCCCTAATCTGACTATCAAGCCTAAAAAGCTAAACATTCAATTCAACATCCCTTGTTTCTCCAGCTCAGAGTGCCTGATGGTGTGGGAAGCCCCTACTCATAAAAATTCATAGTTGAAGATTGTTGGTAATTTTGCCCAACCTCCTTCTTTCTTTGCCTAGTTACACCTCAAGGCAACCTCCTGGCAGGCCAGCCTTAAGCCCAGCAGTCCAACCATGCATCTAAGCTGAGTTCTCATCAGAGCCAACTTCAATTATAAACAACTGAGATGATGCCAGAGGCCAGAATCCCTGAGAACCCAATTGCTGTCATCACCGTGGCTAAAACAAGGCGCTTGGCGTCTAGAAAAGCTGATCTGTAGGAAATTTCCAATAGAGTTCAATTTTTTCTAAGTTTAAAGTATACCATATCATCAAGGTCAGACACTCGAGATAAAACTAGGCTTGCATTTAAATAGAATAAAAATAGTTGAAGAATAGTAAGAGTGGTGACTACTTTTACACAGGAATGTTTTAAATAATTTTTTTTTTCTTGTGCCTTTTAAATTTTGTGATTTGTCAATGTGATGCTGACATATTTTTAATGAAGCATGCCTTGTAAAATGACAAGTGAATGAAAAACACACAGTAATATTTACATCAACAAAACTAGAAGAAGACTGTATGTCCCAAGAGGCTCCATCATCCACCCAGTGGCCACTTGACCAAATTAAGATCCAAATACCAAAAAGAAAAGTAAATAAAATTTGTGTTGTATGCCTTACAAGACCAAACCTATAAAATGAGGGGAAACTCCACAATTACTTGTAATTTGCTCTGTGGAGTTGTAACAGATGGATTATAAAGATGATTCCATGATAAACATCGAAATGTGGTTACTACCTTCTGTGCTTTCTTGGTTCATATTTTTATTTTTTTCTTTATAAACAGATAATTCATTCTTATTTATGGCAATGCAAAATTTTCAGATGTATTGAATATGTCATAGTTTTTTTCTATTGTAGGCGTCTCTAAAAAAGGTAGAGAAAACAAACAGAGCAAAGTCTGCTGTGGAAAGGAGAGAGAAATAAAGCTTGTAAAGGCATGAAAATTAGAGCTTTTTGGAGACAAAAATTCTTAGAAGATACGAAAGCTAGTTACTGAATTAGATGAAGGTTCTTTTTCAGTTTTTCCCACTTGTTCATCTCTTAGG
>NW_026652279.1:81434717-81435559 GCF_009828535.3 Hylobates moloch
TTTTCGTTTAGATACTCATTTCAGAGTCTCAATAGGAAAAAGAGAACACACTCAAACTAAGATAATTTAACATGGGTTTATTTCCAAAGAGACTACTTATGAAAACGTCAAGGGAGAAGGGTGAAGGAATCACAGAGATCACACCCCACAATAACTCTGAGTTAGTAGCAGCGGGCAGATTTCCGGGGAGTAAACTGCCCTGATCACACAAGGAAACACTGATTTTCTTATGAAAAAGAGAAGTCAAAGAGACCCAGCAGAGAGGGAGTTTAGGCAATAATCCCCAATCCCATTTCCTCCTTCTCTTTAATCTCATGAACATGCATAGAAGGCAATGAGCAAGGGAACCTATTGAGATATTCAATATGGACCATTCCACTTGGACAAAAGCCAGTAAATAGGGGAGTATAACAGGGGATAAGGATCAAGCAGAAAGTATCTATCACATTTACCAGTGCAGATCAATCATGTCAACAATAGAAACGGCAGTTTTGGCATTTGGTTATTCAATGAAACTATATTTGTAGCTTTTTATTTACAATGTTTCAAGGTATGGGTGAAGATATGAAAATTTCATTATGTTCTATTGTATTTGATATGTAAATGTTCTGGCACAATTATATACATTTTGGATTATATATTGACAGTAAATTATTTCTCCTTTGTTAGCTGCAGCATAACATTAATATTTTCAACAACTTGAATGCATACATTGTGTTCTCACTAATAGTTTAGAATAGTAAAGGGGTCTTTGAAGAATTTCTTATGAAGTAGAGGCATTGGGTCAGACAGAGCTGAAAACCATTGGCTTAGATTAATCACTATTTATCCTAGGGCTGAAG
>NW_026652279.1:81435569-81456850 GCF_009828535.3 Hylobates moloch
CACAGTATATGTGTAGAAGGCATTAAAACATAAATTTTATAATTATGAAAGCATATAAGGAACAAGTTTTATTCTAAATAGCAATTAAATCAGAACTACCATACAGGGAATAAAAGTGAATATTAAACCATTGTACCGACAATCACAGAGCCCTTTTTCTGCTGCGTGATAGAATTTAGTGTTTACTAAGGAAGAAAAAAATGCAAGATATCTTAAATTTGGTACTTTCCAACAAATTTAAGAAATGTGTACACTCTCGAGGAGGCTTAAGAAGTCTCTGACTAAATCACTGGAAAAGAAAAGCAGTGAAAAGCAAAATAACTATTACTCAACAATAACAACATTTATTACTATTATACTAATATAAACACACTATTAAGCATTAACATTTCAGTTGCTCACTGAGCCCAAAGTCATTTTTCATGAACCATTCACAACACTGATAACCTACTGAAAAATGATTGAAAACAAAAAAGCTTATTGCTTTCCAAGTCCTTTTAAAGCCTTCTCATGTGTCATTCCATATAATCCTTATAACGAATCTAAAAGGTATATACTGACTTTATCTCTGCACAGAAAAGAAAACTGAGTCATATTCAGAATAAGTTGCAAAGTTCCCCAGATAATCAGTGTCATAGGTGAAATTTAATGTCACAGTCTAGTTGAGTGTAATTTAGGGAAGCAGTACAAATGATGGTTGAAAGCACAGGCTCTGGGGTAAGTAGCCTGAAGTCAAAATCTAGTTCATATCCTTAGTGGCTGTGTGATCTTGGGAAATTTCCCTTAACTCTCTGTGTCTTGGTTTTATCGTTTCATCCATTTTTGCCTCTCATATGAGCTGGTGAGCATCACACTAGTTTATGCTTCTAGGACACTTAAAACTACCTGGCTCTTGATACATTTTAACCATTTTGTATCATTTTCTTCACCTTGAGTATTTCATGGCCAGATGGAAATCAATGTCAATATGAAAAAATGTTCATAATTCAACAGGAAGAAATACAAAACCTTATAAACAACTTTGTTTTACTGGCAAGTATATTTGGAAGCTATGTTAAATTGAGAAGCGGAAGGGAAAGCCTCTAAGGGCATCGATTAATCAATGACCGGAAGCTGATGAGACTTGTCTGGAATTTTCTGGAGACTCTGAGACTTAAAATTGTAACAAAGATAAGGAGATGAATTGAGTAGTGTGGAAGAGACATTTTCTGAATTCAGCAGAGAAAGGACAGACAAATATGGTAAGGGGAAAATGGTATTAAGTAATAATATCTATGAAGTGCTTTTGAAAGTATGACACATGTAAATTGTGTTAAATGTAAACTATCATGATTATATCATTACTGTCTGACGGATACAACTAGTCCCCCTTCAGTTAGCCACATAAGATCAATTTTCCTATACCTTAGAGAATACCAGTAACCTCCAGTTCAGAGACAGCATAAATATCTATCCACAGCTGAGCAGACACATAAAGCTAGCTACCAGATGAAATGGGCTATATCTTCAAATACTATTGTTTTCCATTTTTTAGTTGTGGTAAAATACACTCAACAATTTGCATCTTAACCACTGTTAAGTATACAATTCAGTGTTATTAAATGTATTCACAATGTTGTGCAAGCATCACCACCACCCATCTCCATAATTCTTTTTGTCTTGTAAAATGGAAATCCTGTACCCATTAAACAGTGACTCCCCATTCCCCACAGCTTTACTTTCTGCCTTGATGAATCATACAATATCAAATGCAATTTTTAAGATATTTAAAATCTTTTGTCTGGAAGCAAAGTGGAAGTTAACATCAATGGCTATGCCTTCAGTGAGTTCTCAGACCACATTACAATGTAGTTACCTATTTATCTTTTATTACATTCTAGACCTATTCTCTCTTCCTGGCACAAAAATATCTTCTTTGTAGATTATGGCATTTACCTCTATCTCCACACCTTTTTGCATCTCTCAGCCACAGATCATCAGCCTCTTGCTTAGTCTTCCATTTAATGACAATTTCTGTTTAGTATACAACAGCCCTTCTCCCTGCAATGCAATTTCTTCACTCTGAAAAGCTCTGACTCTGGCTACTGGTCTCTGTTATGTACTCATTCCTAGAGCCATGTCTTCAAATATTTCTCAGAACTTTTTCACATCTAAAAATCTAGGATTGATTTATTGCTCTCTGACTATATTCTTCTGGTATTTCAAGTATCCTGTATAACTTCTTCATCTGCCCTTGCTTTTCTTCTACATCATCGATTTGCCCAGAACATCTAATGAAATATTATGGACACCAATAACATGAATACAAACATAGCTATAGACACTAAAAAGTAAATTGATGTCTTTTGAAAGGCTGTCATGTCTTAGATGCTAAATTTGGAATATGTGCTTCTAATAAATAAATAGCTTGCTTTAATCATTCTGGTTTATGAATATAATATAGGGGAGCAGCTTTGATTTTGCCCTTAATCTTAAAAAACAATTAGCGAGGCATGGTGGCAGCACCTGTAGTCCCAGCTACTCAGGAGGCTGAGGCAGGAGAATGGTGTGAATCCGGGAGGTGGAGCTTGCAGTGAGCCAAAATCATGCCACTGCACTCCAGCCTGGGCGACAGTGTGAGACTCCATCTCAAAAAAACAACAAAAAGATCATACAAGGAGTAAATGATGATTTAGCATAAAACACAGTTCATAGGACTCAAACTTTGTTATTTTATGGGATTATACTAACCTGTTAATATTCAAAATTTACCATTTCAAAAGAAGAAATATTGGTCTGGGAAAATTGCCATTGCTTATACAGAAGAATGGAGGAATCTTTTTGAGCACAACAATTCTAATGATATTCCTCATCACTGGTTCCAAAACCAAGCCCAAGGAAGGCCTGCATAGGGATAACGTGTAGAACACAAAAAAGAAATACACATCACCAGCTCCTCAACCCAGAGCTCCAAGGGAATGGCCAAGGAAGCTGTATTGTCCTAAGAAATTTGAGGCTGTTTTGACTTACATTAAATCCTGCTCAATCATATGTATGTACACAGACACACACACACACACACACACACACACACACACACAAACACAGACAGTGTTGTCAGTGAAGACTCTAACAATGCATCTTGACTGGATAGATTCGACAATTAAAATGACTGGAAGAAAATAGGGCTTCATAAGTGGCACTTAATATTCACATAACACATTAAAAGGACATCTCCTAAATTAAATCTTGTCTATGATAAAAAGGCAGAAAATCATGACCCAAGGCTAGTTTATAACCGCAGAAATGTTCAAGACAGACCAATGCTTGCTATGTTTAGGAACTGACAAGAAAGTACAGGTCTTTATAATCTACCATTTTGCTTCATTTGATACCAGGTGACCTTCATAATGCAGGCAATAGAGAATTGCAAGATTTGTCGGAGATTTCAGGTCTTTGGAAAGCTATGCCCTTTCACAAGAACAGCCGTGGAAACAGGAAGAAAGTCAATTCCCACTTAAGGCAATCAGAATTTACAAATATTCCTTCCTTCATTGAAATTTCAATAGGCCCTTCAATATTATCTTTAATTAATTCTTTTGTTACAATCATGCGTCACATAACAACATTTTGGTCAAGGATGGTGCACACACATGACAGTGGTGCAATAAAATCATAACACTGTATTTTTACTGTACCTCTTCTATGTTTAGACATGTATAGATACACTTACTGTATAGATATAAGTAAGCATATAGATATACTTAACTGTTGTGTTACAATTGCCTACAGTATTCAGTGCAGTAACATGCTGCACAGGTTTGTAGCTTAGGAGGAATAGGCTATACCATATAGCCTAGGTATGTAATCAGCTATAGTATCTAGGTTTGTGTAAGTAAACTCTGTGATGTTCATACAATAATAAAATTGTCCAGCAATGCATTTCTGACATACCCCTGTCATTAAGTGACACGTGACTATATTAGTTAACACTGTGGGAACTTCATGGGAAATGCACTCTGCAGCCCCATCATAAATAGAAACCGTTTATGTCAAAAAACACATAAAAGCATAGTTGCAAGATTACAATTCCTTCCAGATATTTCATTTAGTATCTCCACAGATCACTAACTGCCTGAATAGCATTCTTGAGTCTCCATTGCCTCACATTTGATTTCAGGTCATTCCATCAATTGTCAAAGACGCATCCAACATTAACTTTCCAATTACTGGTTTGGATTGTGTCAACATTGTCATCCTGGGCCGCAACAACACAAAAGGCTAACTCGGTGAGGTAACATAGACACCGATCAGTGAGATTTTGCTGACGGGTGGTACCATTTTTTACCAAGATCAAGGGTATTCATACCTTCAGGCATATAGATAACATTGAAAAGGGCAGGTTCGTAGATAAAAAGGCAATGAGGAAGGGTTATTGCAGGATACATGAGCTACGGTGTCTCCTGTTTAACCTGAGTCTGAAGAGATTCAAAGTGCAGGTGCCATGCATGCCTCTTCAATAGTTCCATGTCGATTGATTTTCTGGGCTACACTTCCCAGCATTCAAATTGCTAAATGCATATAAACGACAACTGAATATTTATAACCTGGATTTGTGCTTTTGAGTGACCTTATCTATAGTTATGTGCTTCAGTGATCTAACTTGGGGTTGACTCCAAACTTTGATAAAGTAAAGACCCTGCTTATTCCTTGAGTATTGCTGCACTGACAACTGATTTAGTGAATGCCACTGTGAAAATAATAAACCTCTTGGTGAATATATTTAGACATGTCTTGTAACCTGTACACATCTTCACCAGGGATGTTACTTGATCTTTCTATGTACAGGAGTGTGTGGAGATAGAACAATATACAGGATTGTAATTGTTGCCTGTGAGACTAATAGAAAATTCAAGCTAGTGAAGTATGTTTATGCATGGCACACTTCTCACCAGCAATTTTAGGAAGTTCTACCCACAACCCATATGTCTTTTGATATGTGGGTTACCTTGGAGAGAGAAAAAGAAACTCTGAACACAGGCACGAAATCCTTTAGAATTTTATCTAGAGCTGGACTTGTCCCAAAGCTTTTGTATAAACTTGCTTGATGAGCAACTGTTGTCCACTGGTACCTTCACTGTACAATCCACACACAACCAAACTTCACAACTGGAGTCCTAAATTTGCACTTTGTTTGGTAAAGTTGAATGAAAAATGGTCTTTTAAGCTTATGCTCTCTTATGAGAGCTGTTATTAGATTAATTTTACTCCAAGATATGCCAGTTAGGAAATGATTTCCAATTTAATTTCACCAGCCCCCTGTGGGTGGACTAATTAGTCATACATCACACTTATTCTGGTGGTGAAATGCCTCAAAAGAAGGTCTGCAGAGTGTTGCTCTACCTAGAAGGACATGAATAAAGAGACATAAAAATCATTCATTAAGAAGGAAGAAGACTTTCCTTGCCTAGATTTTCACTTGTAGGATCCAATTAATTTTATCACTTAATATTTTGTCCTGGTGGGCATTCATTTTACAAATTTGTAAGATCAGTAGAAATGGAAACTTTCAGAAATCAAACTGTAAATGTTCTGTAGACATTGACAGAAATAGCTATTTGGAGCTGTGCTTTTGCCAACTAGACACTCTGAGAAAATCTGTGAAAGGATATTTTCAGGAAGTCATTGAACCCCCTAAAAATCAAGTTTATTGCTCTTACCATAAATATAAATAATTTATTATCAACCACTTTCAATATTCTAATAAGTAACCTTTATTGTTTATTTCATTGGCATGATCTACGTAGACACGTGATTTATCTTCTTTTGCAATAAATTCAGAAAATTTGCTGCCTGGAAAAGCCATGTTTTAAAATTACCACCTGTTTGATGATTGTCTTATGAAAACATTTCCACTTAAGTATCTATCTCTATTTGTCCTTTATTTTCCCTTCCATTCTAGCTCTACCCCTTGTCTCCTTTGTGTGTCTCAGGATAAGTGCCCTATAACATTATGTATTTCTGGAAACCCTTCGATATAAAGTTATTACATGTAAAAAAAAAGTATGTTTTAGCAAACTCTTTGTTCACAGATTATCTTTGACTACTTGCCTATTAGACAATTTTTGTAGGCTCCATATGCTATTAATTTATATTCACTTTTAGAAGAATTTTCATCAAAAGCAAAAGTCTTATGTAAATTGATTATATGCTACTTGCACTTCTGTGTATATATATACACAGAGCCACTTACATATATGTAACTCCGGAGGCCTGACTGGAGTGTTTAATAACTGTCCTGAACAAGAGCAAGAAAAAGCTGGTCAAATTTCAAACAACAGGTTGAACTGGGGAGCTCACATCTTTGCATAAAATAGACACTAGCGGCCTTTAAAAATTAAACATTTATACTGTTTTAAAAAATAGCCATCATAGTATGAGGAAAAAATGTAATAATCCTTTTTAATTCTTGCCATTTTATTAACCACAGAGTCCTTACGCCCTAACTTCATTGGTATCCCTTTGAGATTAAACAGAACACTTAATTTAAAATTCTGATGAATAAATAATTACACCATTTACTTGAGGCACTCTTTCACCTTTCAAGAAATATTTTGAGAATTCATTAGCTAAATATTGCTATAATGCAGGCTAGTAATAAATGGAAATAACGAGTTCATTGTAAAGTTTAAACTAATGATGGTATGATCTGGAATTTTTGTTAACCTAGAATACATAATTAGCTCTAGAGGTGAAATGAAAGACAAAATCACTTCACATATTAGTAAAAAACAAATAATGTAACTTTATAAGCTACTGCTGTTCTTTTATTCTTGAGAACCAATGACATCTCTAATTAGAGAACATTATGGAAAGGTTAAAGATGAGAATACATGAAGTCTGTCTACAGGAAACCTCAACTGCTCAGGTTAATGAAATGTCTGCAGAAGTCATATTAATTAGCAGGTTCACAGGAAACTAACATTTATTGTATAAATTCCATGGTAAAATGTATTAGGGCTCCAGGCACACAACTGTGCACCATCTACGTTACCACACAGTGCCTACATCTTTCCGTCTTTATTCAATTCTCTCCTAATGGTCTGTATGTTATTGTTACATAGTTCTAAAAGTCTTCCATGAGGCAGAAATTTCATTTAATGATATAGCTTTGAAAATAAAGAAAAACTGTAGAAACTTTCTATTTTCTTATAAAGCAGAATTGTTGAATTTTCAAAGTTTCATTTATGTAATGTCACAAGGTGACAAACGTATTTCTTTAATTCCCTCTTGTTGTTATTTTTGTCTAACATCAACCAAAGCCATTTCTTTCATTTGAAGGTGAAAACTGCGCATCAAAATACAGTTTAAGCTGAGAAACAAAGAACTAAATTTTGCATGAGATATTATACACTGCATAAGTATAAAACAGGACCAGAAACAATGGTGGATCAGCAATTTTAAAAAAGGTAAACGCAGGTTATCATCAAATCAATTGTTACCAACACATCAATTCCACCTCTAGGCCAGAAAATTAGCCACTTCCCACAGGAAAACAAGAATTGAAGACAAAGTTCACCAGTGAAAGTTGGTTATTTTTTTTTCCATCCTTGCATCAACTAAAATGATATCTATAGTTCCTCTTAACACTTTTCTTACTTTCAAATATGTGGGTATGCTTAATTAGCTGAGGCCATGTTTCATACGCACATCTGGCTACAAGGGAAACTGGGAATTTGAGCCCCAATCCTAATGTTTGTAGAGTATTTAGAAATTTGAGAATTCCCTCCAAATAAAGAGTTTTTTAAAACACTGTTAGACAAAAAGTTTGAATTACAAAATGTGGTAGTAGCTCATGTCTAACTCAAATGCAGGGAAAAAAACTATAAACTCTAAAAAAAATAAATACACATTTGATGGTAATAAGAAACAGAAAATAGGCAGAAATAGTAGAATATTTGACCACTGATGAAGTTTTTAACCATTGAATAAAGAAAAATTGCAATGATTTAAATTTGCATCAATGCAGCTTCACACCTGATGACACTCCCTGGTCTGTGCAAAATTGCATGTCTACGAGTAAAGCAGTGAGTTTTACTAGCTTGAGGAATAAGAGCACAGAGTTCCAGGCTGACAGAAAAGAAGAACTGGGAAATTTGAGTGACATGGGAGGAAATCTCACACAAGTGAAAGTCACAGAGGAGAATGTCACAGAGTAAAAATCTAAAATCGGCACTTAAACTTCATTCAGATATATGGCGGCTGCTACATTTCACATTGATAAAAAGAGACTCCGTGGAATCCAGCAGAAAACAACAGCTAAATTGCTAGTACAGAGCAGATATGTCAACCATTGCATATAGCTCAGGAGTAAAAGTTTGGTGTTTGACTACACAAAGAAGACTAATATTAGAAAAGAGTCACTCTTCAAAGGAAAATAAAAGAACCTATCTCTACAAAATATCATCCACATAATCTAACATATAATTTAACCTGTCCAGACATAGAACCAGGAAAATGTGACGCATAAGAGAAAAAGTAAACAATGGATTAAGACACTGAAATGGCCCACACGCTGGGATTAGAAGATAAGAAATTTAAAATAAGCTATTGTAAGCATATTCAAGGATTTAAGGAATAGATGGTCATAAGAGTGAATATATGGAGAATCTCAACAGAGAAGTAAAAACGATAAAGAAATAATGGGACAAATTTTAGAACTGAGGGACAGAATATCTTATATAAAAATGACATCATATGCACGTACCAGTAAATTAAAGATGGCAGAAAAAAACTATCAGTGCACTTAAAAACAGATCAAGAACAATTTCCCAATACAGTTAAGAATACAGAGGAAGAAAAATAATAAAAATAGGGCCAGTCTAGAACTAATATAAATGGAGTCCTAGAAAGAGTAGAGAAGGAGAAAATGAGACAGAAAAAGCTATTTGAAAAAGTAAAGACCAAAAGTTTTCCTAATTGTCAGCATATATCAACTTACAGGTTTAAGAAACTCAAAGAACAGAATAAAAATAAAGAACCAAATGCAGACATATCATAGTCAAACCACTGGGCAAAAAAAGAGTAAATCTTGAAAGTAGCTAAAGGGAGGGAGAAAAATAATGTACATACATGGAAACAAATAGACAGATGACCTGTCATCAGAAATGACAGTTTAAAAAGCAATGAAACCACATCTTCAAAATAAAAAAAAAAACTTGTCAACTCCAAATTCTATAACTAGAAAAAGTAATTCTTGAGAAAATAAAGATTTATTCAGATAAAAGAAAGCTTTGAACATCTGTCATTAGCAGACCTAAATACAAGAAATGCAAATGGAAATTTTTCAGGCTAAAGAAAGATAACAACAGATGGAAATTCTGAACTACAGGAAGCGAGGAGAAGCTCTAGGAATGGCAAGTGCATCAACATGAAAAACTAAGGCTTTTTTCTTTTAGTTTTATAACAAACAACTGATGGTTTAAATAAAAAATTAAGTGTACTGTTGATAATGTATGTAAACTATTCTAAATTAATAGCTCTGACAGGAGACTAAACGCAACAATTTTGCTGCAACATTTCTTTATGTTACATGAAGACGTTGACTGTTAACAGTAAGTGGACTGCGATAAGTCCAGGATGTTGATTATAATCCCTAGAGAACCACATCTTATGAAGACATTCTTCTAAAATGCCAATAAAGGAATTAAAATGGAACGCCGAATATTGTTCAGTTAATATAAAAAGGCATGAAAGAAAGAACAGAGGAGCAAAAAATGATGGAATAGAACATAAGAGCAAACTAGGCCGGGCATGGTGGCTCATGCCTGTAATCCCAGCACTTTGGGAGGCCGAGGCGGGCGGATCACGAGGTCAGGAGATCGAGACCATCCTGGCTAACACAGTGAAACCCCGTCTCTACTAAAAATAGAAAAAATTAGCTGGGCGTGGTGGCGGGCACCTGTAGTCCCAGCTACTCGGACAGGCTGAGGCAGGAGAATGGCGTGAACCCAGGAAGCGGAGCTTGCAGTGAGCTGAGATTGTGCCACTGCACTCCAGCCTGGGCGACAGAGCGAGACTCCATCTCAAAAAAAAAAAAAATGTCCTGTCTGGAATGCAGGAAAACCGGAACTTCAGGTCAGGGGATATTTCCATTGAACTGTATGGAGTTGAAGCTTAAAATAGTAACGAACGTATGGAAGATTCACTTTGCCTTGACTTTCCGCATCCATCACAGAGAGACCATGCAGCGGGCACCCACGATTGGTTTCATCATCGCTCGCTTCCATTAGATCACCTAGAAATCAGCTCAGATGAGAGTGCTGAGTCTCAGAGGATGCACATCTCACCGCCTGCCATACAGAGAAGTAGAAAGGGTGGTATTCCAAATTCATGGCCAGACTCTAAGTCCCGGGTACTCTACTTCATGGTCTTCCAACTCTCAAAAAGTTGTGGTTTGGGTTTTGTTTTTGTTTTTGCTTTTTTGAGACGGAGTCGCGTTCTGTGGCCCAGGCTGGAGTGCAGTGGAGTGATCTCGGCTCACTGCAGCCTCCACATCCCAGGTTCAAGCTATTCTCCTGCCTCAGCCTGCCGAGCAGCTGAGAGGACAGGCACCCGCCACTATGCCCGGCTCCTTTTTTTCTATTTTTAGTAGAGATGGGGTTTCCCCGTGTTGTCCAGGCTGGTCTCGAACACCTTACCTTGTGATTCGCCTGCCTCAGCCTCCCAAAGTGCTGGGATTACAGGTGTGAGCCACCGCGCCCAGCTTCCAAAAGTTGTAAGCAGATCTCAGAGGTCTTAACCACGGGCACGTCTGAGGAGCATTTTTTGAAATGCTTTCCAGCTTCCTCAGTAGGAATGGAAGCCAAACTCCGAATCGATGACTCCTTTGAGGCAGTCGAGAACTGTAAGGAGAGCCAGGAACAGGGGCAAGGGAGAGATGCGTCCCGAATGATCCTGTGCCCATTCTTTCTGGAACCTTTGATGTGATCTCAGCTGCCCTTTCTCTACTTGACACAGTGATTGTGGCACCCACTGGTCTAGCTGTGGTCTACAAGGAACCCCCAAAGGGAAGGGCACAGTGAGCAGGGGCATCGGCCTGAGTGACAAGGATTTGAGAGGGCAGGTTGGATGCAGGGAGAGGATTGGCCAAATGCCATGTACCCGGACTTAGACTGCCTGGTTCAAATTGGACTTCACCCTTTTTGACTTCGTGATCTGGTACAAGTCGTATGAAAATGCATTGCTCCTTCTCTAGTCTGTAAAATCATCATGAAATATGCACTCGTAACTGGGAAACTACGCAGATGAAATGAAACAAGCTGCATAGAGCACAGAGCTCAGAGCCTGGCCTTTAGGAAGCCCTCTGTGAGGGTTCATGATGCCCTGGTGTCTGTCTTCATCCTCTTTATCCTCATCATCACCTTCATCATCTTTGTTGTTCTTAGGGAATAGTTTAGAGGGACTCATTCCCTGCTATCTTGGGTGAGGTGGCTATGAAAAGGACAACCAGTGGGGGAGGAAGGCAAAAGTTTGAATAAGATTTCTGAGACCCCCCCACCACAAGCAAGAACAGAAACTCCACAGTCTGCTGAGCTGACAGGTTGCACCTTGGTCTCCTCCCATCTGCCCACCGCACTGTCCTGTTTGTCCTGAGGATGAGGAAACAAAGCAAGGCTCCCGAACGTCCCTCAGCTGAACTGCCCTTCCCCTCTGCCGGGCCATGACAGCAGAGAACAGGTCCACTGTCCTCCCTGCATGGTGCATGATGGAGGCTCAGACTCCGTCCTCAAGGCTGGTAAGAAGACAGGGTGAGACATGAGCCTCCTGATACAGGTGACGGGTGTGGAGCCCCCAGGACTGGAACCTCAGACTGCAGGGCTGGAGGCACAGACTGAGTATTGACTATTCTATGGCCTGGGGGCCTCAAGGCACAGAGCTCCTCATTAGCCAAAGTCGCCCAAGCTCCCCAATCTCTAAAGATTTCCTCATAAGAATGCAGGAAGAAGAAGAGAAAAGGGAGTGTCCATAGAAGCTTTGGGGCTCTTCCTGTAATCAGGAGGAAGCTTGTGTGTATTCTTCGCTTCTTTCTTTTCTTTCTAAAGATCCAACTGCTTTCATTTTCATCTCTTATTATGGGAAAATATACCACGTATCAATACTAAAACTTGTAAATAGATATGATTTCATCTAGAATGGCCGGTATAAACATTGACAATTTCCACTATTTTTCAGTTGACAGTTGAATGACATTAAGTACATTCACATTGTTTAGCAACCATCACCGCCGTCATCTCCACAACAGTTTTATCTTTCAAAATGGAAAGGGCACCCATTCACCAAACTCTCCATTCCTCTCTCTCGCCCACCCCGGGGGCCACCATTCTGATTTGCAACTCTATGAGTTTAACTACTCTAGGCACTTGATAGAAGTGGAATCATACCGTGTTGAATTTGTTTTTCTGGTTTTTTTTTTTTTTTTTTTTTTTTTTGGAGACAGAGTCTTTCTCTGTCGCCCAGGCTGGAGTGCAGTGGCGTGATCTCGGCTCACTGCAGCCTCCACATCGTGGGTTCGAGCGATTCTTGTGTCCCAGTCTCCCGAGTAGCTGGGATTACAAGCGTGCGCACCCACGCCCAGCTAATTTTTGTATTTTAAACAGAGACGAGCTTTCAGCATATTGGCCAGGCTGCTCTCGAACTCCTGACCTTAGGGGATCCGCCTGCCTCAGCCTCCCAAGGCGCTGGGGTTACAGGTGTGAGCCACTGAGCCGGGTCGTGTTTATCCTTTTGGGATTTCTTTATTTCACTGACGATAATGTCTTCAAGGTTCATCCATGTTGCAGCCTGTGTCAGAAGTGCCTGTCTGGTTTTGTTTTTTGGTTTTGTTTTGTTTTGTTTTGTTTTGTGTTTACATGGAGTCTCACTGTCGCACAGGCTGGAGTGCAGCGGCACAATCTGGGCTCACTGCAACCTCCGCTTCCCGGGTTCAAGCGATTCTTGTGCCTCAGCCTCCCGAGTAGCTGGGACTATAGGCACACGCCACCACGCTGGGCTAATTTTTTGCATTGTCTTTTTTTTTTTTTTGAGACGGAGTCTTGCTCTGTCGCCCAGGCTGGAGTGCAGTGGCATGATCTTGGCTCACTGCAAGCTCTGTCTCCCAGGTTCATGCCATTCTCCTGCCTCAGCCTGCCAAGTGGCTGGGACTACAGGCGCCCGCCACCACGCCCGGCTAATTTTTTGTATTTTTAGTAGAGACGGGGTTTCACCATGTTAGCCAGGATGGTCTCGATCTCCTGACCTCGTGATCTGCCAGCCTCAGCCTCCCAAAGTGCCGGGATGACAGGCTTGAGCCACCGCGCCCAGCTAATTTTTTGCATTTTCAGTAGAGACAGGGTTTCACCAAGATGGCCACGCTGGTCTTGAACTCCTGACCTCAGGTGATCCGCCCACCTCGGTCTTCCAAGATGCTGGGATTACAGGCGTGAGCCACCGCACCGGCTAGAAGTGCCTGCCTTTTGAAGGCTGAATAGTCTTCCATTGTATGAATGAACTGCAGTGTGCTTTTTCATTCATCTGTCCACGAACCCTTGGGGTGCGTCCACATTTTGGCTGTTGTGAATAATGCTGCTATGAATATGGGTGCACAAATCTCTCTTCCATTCCTGGCTTCTAATTCTTTTTGGTAGGTACCCACAAATGCAACTGCGGGAACATCTGATCATTCTGTTTCTGATTTTTCCCGTACACGCCATACTATTTCCCCTGTTCCTTCATGGTTTTACATTCCCTCCAATCATATTCCAGCATTCCTACTTCCCTCTAGTCTCACAAATGCTTGATTGTTTATCATATCCATCCTAATGTGTGGTGTCACATTCTTGGTTTGATTTGCGCTTCCCTACGATTAGTGATTTTGAACATCATTTTAGATGCTTATTGGCCATTGCTGTATCTCCTTTAGGGACACGTCTACTCGAGTCTTCTGACCATTGTTAATGGGAAGCTTTGGGTTTCTCGTCGTTTAGTTCTAGCTGTTCTTGATATACGACGGATATCAGCCTCTTTTCAGAGATATGATTTGCAAATATTTTTCCTAATCCATGGGTTATCTTTTTACTCAGTTCACAGTGTTTTTTGCTGCACAAAAGTGTCTGTCATTTAGATGGAATCCAAGGAATGTAATTTCCTTTCGTTGCCTATGCTTTTGGTGTCATATCCCAGAAAGCGTTGCCCAATCTGACGTCATGAAAGTGTGGCCAATGTTTTCTTTTAGGCAGATGATACTTTTAGCACTTGGGGTTAGGTCTTTGGTCCAGTTTGTGTTAAGTTTTGCACCTGGTGTGACATAGGGTCCACCTTCATTCTTCTGCATGTGGAAATCAAGTTCCCCCAACACCATTTCTTGAAAAGGCTGCTTTTCCACCAATGAGCTTTCTTAGCACTCATGTGAAAAATCATTTGAACATAGAGGTGAGAAGTTATTTCTGGGCTCAAAAACAAACAAACAATAAGCGACAACAGATAAGGATACAGCATGGGCTGGGTGCAGTCGCTCGCACCTGTAATCTCAGCACTTTGGGAGGCCGAGGCAGGTGGGTCACCTGAGGTCAGGAGTTCAAGACCAGCCTGACCGACAGGGAGAAACCCCCGTCTCTACAACAAATACAACATTAGCTGGGCGTGCTGGTGCATGCCTGTAATCCCACCTACTCGGGAGGTGGAGGCAGGAGAATCGCTTGAACCCAGGAGGCAGAGGTTGTGGTGAGCCAAGATTGCACCATTACGCTCCAGCCTGGGCAACAAGAGCAAAAGTCCATCTCAAAACAAAAAACAAAAAACCAGCATGATTTCAAGAGCAGAAGGAGAAGAGCTTCAAAACCAGCACAATGAGAAAGTTAGGAAGCTTCTTACCAAAGCCTCTGGAAATAGACAAGAAATTCTTGTGAACTCAAATTTTCATACTGTACTGTCAAACACTAGAACTCACTGATTCCATCTTTCTGCATTTTGGGACCCGATTATCCACTTCTCTTCATTTCCCATCCCACCCCTTTTCTTCCTAGCGTCTGCTAACCCCCTTTGTACTCTCCACCTTCCTGAGATTCCCTTTGTGTGTAGGTGTGTGATGGAGTCTCTTTCTGTTGCCCAGGTTGGAGTAAACAGGCACAATCTGGGCTCACTGCAACCTCTGCCTCCCAAGTTCAAGCGCTTCTTGGGCCTCAGCCGTCCGAGTAGCTGAGACTACAGGCACGCATCACCACGCCTGGCTAAATGTTTGTGTTATTAGTAGAGACAGGGTTTCACGATGCTGGCCAGGCGGGTCTCCAACTCCTGGCCTCAAGTGATCCGTGTGACTCGGCCTCCCAAAGTGCTGGGATTACAGACCTGAGCCACCACATCTGGCCAAGATTTTCTTTTTTGTTCCCACATCTAAGTGAGGACATGTAATATTTGTCATTCCGTGCCCGCCTTACTTCACTTAACATACAGACCCAATGGATGCAGTCTCATCCATTTTTTTCTGCAGTGGAGAGGATTTTATGCCTTTTTAGGCTGGATAATACCGCATAGTGTGTGTAAACCACAGTTTCTTCATTGAAACAAAATTCTAAAAAGCAAATATTCTTAAAATGTCTCGGAATGTTAAACTTTAGGAATACTGTGCCCATTTTATTCTTTTCTATTTCCCATTGTATTTATATGTAAGTGTAGAATAAAGCAGCAATCAATGTGTGTAGAGATCTGTGACTTCAACAAATGTAAAATGAAAACGCTAAGTGGTGGATGGGCACCGTCACTCACGCCTGTAATCCCAGCACTTTAGGAGGCCGAAGCGGGTGGATCACCTGAGGTCGGGAGTTCAAGACCAGCCTGACCAGTATGGAGAAACAATGTCTCTACAAAAAAAAAAAAAAAAAAAAAAAAAAGAAAAGAAAACTGAATGGGGCGTGGTAGCACATGCCTGTAATCCCAGCTACTCAGAAGGCTGAGACAGGAGAATCGCCTGAATACGGGAGGCAGAGGTTGCAGTGAGCAGAGATCATGCCATCGCACTCCAGCCCGGGCAACAAGAGTGAAACTCTGTCTCAAAAAAAAGAAAAGAAAGAAAGAAAAAGAAAAAGAAAAGAAGAAAAAAAAGAAAATATTACTCCCATTATCGCAGGGGGTGTTGAGCCCTGATGATATTGTTTTCTAATATCCAGGCAAGGAGAGTATGATATTACTCCCAGGATCGCAGGGGGTGTACACCTTTTTGTGATATTGTGTCTCATATCCAAGGAAACAGAGGATGACATTACTCCCAATATCGCAGAGGGTGGACACCCCCCTGGGATATGGTTTTGAATATCCCAACGGGGAGAGGATGATATTACTCCCCATATCAACCCTGGAGGGTTAACTTCCACCCCTACTCTTGGCCACCGCTTATCCGGAGCTGGTCTTCTCTCTTGGCCCGGCTCAGTGAAGAAAATTCTCCATTCCTGCTCTCGGGGGACTGTAAGGGTCATAGTGACTCCCGTTCCAGGTAGCTTTAGCAGCAAAGAGCTGTGCTCTGTCAAAGAGACAGTGGCTCTCAGCTTGTTAAGCAAGTCCCTCCCCAACAAGGGCAAGGGACAGTCAGGCATGGACAAAAACTGATGAATCACTGTATGTCCTCCTACAGTGCAAGTCCCAGGCAAGCAGAAAGCTTGCTTTGCTGAAACCCCCGTGGCTCCGATGATGTCAATAGTCTTTCTGGAGAAGGGGGTGACCGGGGCGGTTACTAGCGAATGTCCAGCACCGGTATCTATGAGAAAATCAACGCCTCTACCCCCGACTGTCATTCTGACCATAGGCTCTTTGGGGACACTTGAGCCCACTCTCTCTGTCCAAGAACCCTTCTGCCAGGTTGAGCAGGGCCCCTTCCTCCTTGTCCGGGGCCTCCTGCTCTGAGTCACCTTTTATTTAAGCTGAGGGCATTTGTTCTTCTAATGTCCTATTTCTTTACAATAAGCACACTGGTTACGCTGCCAACTCTGACAGCCAAGCTGAGTTTCTTTCCCAGGGCCCCCCTTCCCTTGCCTCTTTGGGGGGACCCCTCTGATTCCTGCAGCTAACAGGCAGGTCGGCGTATCGCCGGGCCTGACGTTCATTCTCTGTGCGGTGTTCCTTACGGCTTACTGCATCCCTGTTTACAAACACCTGCTTAGCTCTTTCTAATAATTGTGATGTATTCGTCCCTGCAAGCCCAGCCTGTTTCTGCAGTTTTCTTCTCATGTCTTCTGCGCTTTGACGGACTCAAGCCATGTGAAGCACGTGCTGATTTTCAGGGCTATCGGGATCAAAGGGAGTATACATACGATAGGCCTCACACAATCTGTCATAAAATTGTGCTGGACTTTCTTTTTTTCCCCAAATGACCTCAGAGACCTTGTTAACGTTTGTGGCCTTCTGAGCTCCCCTCTTGAATGCTTCCAAGAGAGCTTCCCTGTCTCGGTTTAGCCTTTGCATATCCTCTCTTTCATTTGGGTCCCACTGGGGGCCGGTTCCTGGTAACTGGGTCCTTCCATACTCTTGGGGGTTTTGATAATCAGCAGGTGCATGTTCCTCTAGCCACTTAGTTGCTGCTAGGAGCACTCTCCACCTTTCATCTCTGTGAAAGAGGAACATGAGCAACCGGTGGCAATCAGCCCAGGTGGGGTTGTGGGTCTGGATAATAGTTTGGAGCAAATCAATTCGAGCTTGTGGCTTTTCGGTATAGGACGGGGTATGGTTTTTCCAGTTGAGAAGGTCGGCACAGATGAAGGGCTGGTAGAGAAAAACACACCTCTCCATCACGTGACCATCCTCATCTATCCCAGTATACCGCTGCTCTGTCAGAGGCATTTGTATCCCCATTTTGGGTCGTCAACGAGCTGCCAAGGGACGGGTTTCTCCCGAGGCCTCATCTCCTCTGGGTGGCCTAGGGATACGCTTGTCTTGCGGAGGCACAAGCACTGTGGGCTCAAGAGTGGGGAGCCTCTTTCCCTGGTAAGGGGAGGGCACCACTGGGATCACTGGTGCCATCTCCTGCAATGGATCTTCTGACATTGGGTCGAACAGAACTTGAGGAGTTGATTTCCCTGGGTGGGTGGAGCGGGATCCTTCCTTAGCTGTCTGTCCCTTGGCTACTAGTATTACTGCTGCCTGCCCTCTTAGCCACTGTGGGCGGTCTAGCACCAGCTGTCACCAAGTGTCTATGTATGGGAAGCGGTCTAGGTATCCTTTCCCAGTTACCTTGTCCCACACTTGAGAAACAAGGGACCTGTCCAGGCTTCCTTCTGACGGCCAACCCACTTCTAATGTTGGGCAATCTACTGCCCACAAAGTTTGAAGTTCCCCGGTGGTCTGCTGGTTAGGAGTCGGCGCTCTCACCGCCGCAGCCCAGGTTCCATTCCCAGTCATGTGAACCAAAAAGTGGAGCAGGACGAGCCGCGGACAAAACCCCTCAGACGCCGGATTCAAGAAGGAAGAGGTTCCTTTTAATCGGCCGGGGGCGTCGGCAGACTCGCATCTTAAGAGCCGAGCGCCCCGAAGGAAGACAGACTTCCTAGGCCTTTTCTCAGGGCTTACAGCTCTAAGAGGTTCCACGTGAAAGGGTCCTGATGGATTCAGAGCACATGTGCTTAGAGTGGGGGAGGCGGGGGTTCATCTTTTCACCTCAGGCCGGCTCATCAGTGGCAGCGGCTGGTCTTGCCACTGACTTCAATCCTCTTGGTTTTCAACTTTTACTTCCTCCTCCTCTTCAGAGACAGGAGACAGAAAGAGAAATGCCTTCTCTCCTCAGGGCCACAGGATGATATGACTCCCAATAATACTGTGAGGAAGGTCGCAATATTACTTATCACAATTAATAATATCAATTATTAATTGATATTAGTAATTATCAGTACTAATAACTGATCATATAATTTTTAATATCAATACCGATAATGATAATATTCAAGAGTCATACTGATGATAACAATAAATTATTAATATTAACTATTAATAACACCTGATATTAATAACTGGGACTGATCATATTCATTAGAACACAGTAATATTAGCTCCTAATAATTAATATTAATAACCCAAAAACTTTTTATTAGCAATTATTTCTTAACATTAATATTGGTAATTCATATTAATGTCAATCGTAAATGAGAAACAAGTAATACTAATATAACTCCTAATACCGCAGTGGGTGTACCCCCACCTGCGATAGTGTTCCTAATGTCCACGGACGGAGAGAGCATGGTATTACTTTCAATATCGCAATAGGTGCACACCCACCTGACGATATTGATCCGAATAGAATCTCCAGGGGGTGGAGGACCCCCATCGCAGGGGAGCGAGGAGCCCCCCGCGAGGCGGGGCGTAAGAGCCAGCCCCTCTGCCCCCGGGCTCTTAGGACCCCCATCGCAGGGGGGCAAGAAGCCCACCACGAGTCGGGGCGTAAGAGGAAGCCCCTCTGCCCCCCAGGCTCTTAGGATCCCCATCACAGGGGGGCCAGGCGTAAGAGCCAGCCCCTCTACCACCCTGGCTCTTAGGACCCACGGTGGACTCACAGCCTGTTTACCATATTGTGAGTAATAACATCTCCCCCTCTGGAAATTGTCAACTATTGCACACACGGGTGTACACCGGCTTTGTACAGAGGACGTACACCCGTCTGTATTCGAGTAATATCATCCTGTTCCTCCCTGAAGATTAAGAACAGTACCACAAGGGTGTTTCTACTCCCTGCAATATTGGGTGTGATGTCCTACTCTCTCACGTTGCAATTAGAACGCTAACCCTAACCCTAATGCTAACCCTACCCTAACCCTAACCCTTAACCCCAACCCCAACCTCAACCCTTAACCCTAACCCTAATCCCCAACCCCAACCCTACCCTAACCCTAACCCTAACCCTACCCTAACCCTACCCCCTAACCCTAACCCTAACCCCTAACCCTACCCTAACCCTAACCCTAACCCTACCCCCTAACCCCTAATCCCTAACCCTAACGCTAACCCAACCCAACCCTAACCCTAACCCCAACCCCAACCCTAACCTGGGCCCTGACGACAACTCTAATCCTAACCCTAGGTTCCTTACTAAGTTTGTATGTACTTTGTTAATGTGGATTATTACGATTACTGTGTGAGGACTGCACAGCAGAATGGGGATTGCCAATCTTACATTAATTTTTTTTATTGAGGCAGTGCATTAGCATTACAGGTGCTTGTGACATGAGTAATGTGGGTGTCATATCTGCATTAGCAGTGCTGCATTTGTGTTTCGAAGCTGCAGCGTGGACCTGGCACTGTGGCCCCTTGCCTTTGCTTGGGAGAACTTTGGTGGGCAGGATTCAGAGGGGCTTTTGGTTTCCCATTTTGCACACTGAACCCTTCTAACTGGTCTCTGAACTTGATTATTCAGGGCTGCAAACAGGAAGGATTTTACTCACCGTCGATGCTGCCCCGAGTTGTCCCAAAGCGAGGCAGCGCCCCCAACGTCTGTTCTGAGGAGAATGGTGCTCCGCCTTTGCGGTGTCCCCCGGTCTGTGCTGAGCAGAACGCAGCTCCGCCCTCGCGGTGCCCCTGGCCCGCACGCCCAGGTCTGTGCTGAGAAGAACGCTGCTCCGCCTTCGCAGTACCCCGGAGTCTGTGCAGAGGAGAACGCAGCTCCGCCATCGCGATGTCCTCTGGGTCTGTGCTGCGGCGAACGCAGCTCCGCCCGCGCAGGCGCAGAGAGGCGCACCGCGCCCGTGCAGGCGCAGAGAGGCGCGGCGGGCCGTCGCTCCGCGGCGCAGGCGCAGAGAGGGGCGGCGCGCCGTCGCTCCGCGGCGCAGGCGCAGAGATGCGCGGCAGCGCGGCCCCCGTGGGGAGGCGTGGCGCAGGGCAGAGATGCACAACGGCGCGTCGCCGGTGGGGCGGGTGCGGCGCAGGCACAGACATGCACGCCGCGGGCCGGGGGTTGGGGGGAGCGTTGCAGGCACACAAGTGCACATTCACACGCCGCCGGGCGGGGGGCGGGGGTGGACGCGGTGCAGGCAGAGAGACGCACGTCGCCGGGGGTGCGGCGCAGAGACGGGTGGAACCTCAGTAATCTGAAAAGCCGGGCACTACAAGACCTGCTTGCTCACGTTGCTGTGCCACTGCGCCTCCTGCTGGCGCCTAGGGCAACTGCAGCGCCCTCTTGCTTACACTGGTGGCCAGCGCCCCCTGCTGGCGCCGGGGCACGCAGGGCCCTCTTGCTCACAGTATAGTGGCAGCACGCCGCCTGCTGGCAGCTAGGGACGTTGCAGGGCCCTCTT
>NW_026652279.1:81481850-81507388 GCF_009828535.3 Hylobates moloch
AGCCACATGTAGGGGAATAAAACTGGATTCTCATCTCTCACCTTATATAAAAATCTACTCAAGATGGATTAAGAACTTAAACCTAATTCCTGAACTATAAAAATTCTAGAAGATAACACTGGATAAACCCTTCTAAGCATTGGCATAGGCAAGGATTTCACGACCAAGAACCCAAATGCAAATGCAATAAAAACAAAGATAAATAGCTGGGACTTAATTAAACTAAAGAGCTTTTGCATGGCAAAGGGAACAGTCAGCAGAGTAAATAGACAACCCAAAGAGTGGGAGAAAAAAGACCATAAAATCAAACATAGACAGTTAAAAGCAATGTATTTCATGAGCACAGATTTATGGCTCAGTTAATCAATATTTGAATTAGATGTGGGTAGCTCATTGTTAAGCCATTTCTCTACAAACTGCAAATTAATATTAATGAGAAATTCAATGGCATTCAGCAGCAGCATTCTGTCACTTGTTAGAGTAATCATTAATTTTAATTTTAAATATTAATGAAATATGATTTTTTTGCCAGTTTTAGGCAATAATTTCAAAGAAACAGCAAGACCTGAGTCAGGAGAGACCCTATCGTAGGCAATTTGAGAGCAAAGCTGTCAACAGTGACTGGTTAGCAAAATTTGAATCACTCTCTATCAATTAGCAGATGATTGTGAATGATTACTTCCTTTATAATGAATAGCTGACCCCCAGGGTTATTTGGTTTGCAGTTTGTGACCAGTCTGTTTAAAGACCTGCCTGGTGGCAGAGATGGAGCGATTCATTCTGAACAAGAAATTCAATCTTAAGTCCAAGGAACACAGCCGTGAAAACCAGCCGGCACTTTGTACCAGGGGAGAGAAGAGCAGAAAGAAAAGCTTGGGAAAGCAGTGACAACAGGTGAGCCACCCCCACCAACCTTTATGACATCCCAGGATCTTGACATGAGAGGCCTGATAAAAATTGGACAGCATGTTATTGAGTCTAGTCCTACTCTTTAGATCTGATAGAGTGAAAACAGGATGTTCTAATCATCCTGAAGTAGAGAAAACTTTTCACCTTTCTCAAGGGGCAGGGGAGCAGCTCTTTAATCAAGATGACAGGATTCCAAAGCCTAATTTACATGTCTCAGAACCTAGAAAACAAAAAGTAGCCAGATCTTGTCATCCTGGCAGTGCCCCTAAACCAGATCCTATCTCTTTCTGGGACCTCTGACCTAGAAAGCATATCAGGTGGATGGCAATATACAAGGAGAAAAGCTTTTTTTCTCTTGCATAAGTCCAGGATGGCCCATCAGAATGCTGTGTCTAAATACTATTCTCTATTTTTTAGAGTAAAGGATAAGCATAATTATTGCTGTTATTCGTAATAAAAAGCTTATGAGTCACCTGACTCTGACAGGAATTGACATCAAAATAAAAATTACTTAAATTACTTATAAAGTATGTGTCTACATATTTGCCGTGTCTGACATAAAGTTATGATAATGAAATTGAAATTTTCTTTCAAAGTCATTGAATTAATGTATCTCATTTGTATTCAACTTTAGGAAGCGAAGTCTTTTTTTTTTTTTTTTTTAGAGACGAGTCTCGCTCTGTCTGTCACCCAGGCTAGAGTGCAGTGGCACAATCTTGGCTGACTGGGACCTCTGCCTCTTGGGTTCTAGCAATTCTCCTGCCTCAGCCTCCCGAGTAGCTGGGATTACAGGTGCATGCCACCATGCCCGGCTAATTTTTTGTATTTTAGTAGAGACAGGGTTTCACCATGTTGCTCAGGCTGGTCTTGAACTCCCGAGCTCAGGCAATCCACCCGCCTCGGCCTCCCAAAGTGCTAGGATTACAGGTGTGAGCCACCGCACCTGGTCTGGCAGTCTTTTTTGGTAATCTCTAATGATGCTAATATCATCTTTTTCTTAAATAAAAAAAATGAAAATGACATTTTTGATGTATTACAATTTTACATGTTCAGTGACATTTATTTCTGATGAAATACATGTCAATTTACAGGGTAACTTTCTTAAAAATAAAAAGCAAACTTAATTATTTGTTGAAATTATGATATCCTTCGTAAGAAATAATTTAAACCAAGTATAATGAAAGAAAGTTAATTGCCAGTAACTTTTTATAATCAATGACATTAGTTCTTCTCTCCTTCCTCTCTCCTTCCTCTCTCCTTCCTCTCTCCTTCCTTCCTTCCTTCCTTCCTTCTTTCCTTCCTTCCTGTCTTTCTTTCTATGGAGTCTTGCTCTGTTGCCCAGGCTGGAGTGCAGTGGTGCAATCTGGGATCTCTGTAACCTCTGCCTCCCGGGTTCAAGCGATTCTCCTACCTCAGCCTCCCGAGTAGCTGGGACTACAGGCACATGCCACCATGCTCAGCTAATTTTTTTGCATTTTTAGTAGAGACAGGGTTTCACCATGTTAGCCATGATGGTCTCGATCTCCTGTCCTCATGATCCACCCGCCTTGGCCTCCCAAAGTGTTGGGATTATAGGCATGAGCCACCATGCCCAGCCAACATTAATAATTTCATAATGAGGTTTTCCCTGTCAGAAAGAGGAGCATAAAATATAGACATTGCACAGAAAAATAAATACATATTATTGAGCCTAATATTTCCATTTGTTCCCAGTAGGGTGCAAACAATATACCCTGACAATCAAAGCATTAATTTTAATTCAAAGAAAGGACTATTTCCCAAAATGCCTCAGATAATATTTGACTTATCATTAGAAATAGAACTACTCTCTACTATTTTAAAATGCTGTGCTTGCAATAGCTATGTATATGTTTATAACATTTTTGAATGTCCATACACTATATGGAACTTTGGTTATTCAATGAGTGTAAGAGCTACATTAAATGTATTTTTGGAATAGAACTAAATATTTAATTAGCAAGTATGGGAATATTAATATAAGTATATTTTATACATTTACATGTAAATGCTTGTTTATATACATAAATAATATAAACAAGCATTGTTTATATCATGATATATATAAATGATTACATAAACATGAAGAAAAAAACCAGATTGTTCAAGGAATGAGAGATCATGTAGGGGAAGGTGAGATTCACAGAATAAAAGACTTCACTAAAACAAAAGCATGCGTTCTCATTTATGTAAAATTAAAAACGTGTGAGTAGAAAAATTAGACATAAAAAATAGTTCCAAGAAAGCATATTTTGGGAAGATAGAGGAATAGGAAGGATCAGGAATTCGTCTATACACCTAAGCAATTGTACAGTGTTTGTCTGATGTAACTATTTTGGAACTCTGGAATCTATTCAAGGCTTGCAAATTCCAGAGGATGGCTTGGAAGGTAAATTGCAGTTAACTTTGGTAAATTTCAGCTCTTCCTTCAGTAGTGATAACCATCCTTCACCCCCAGCCCTGTGGCAGGCAGCCGTGAGGAGGAGTTTTGGAGCATCTTGTATGCACCCAGTGAGAGGCCAAGCTGGGCAATAAGGACTCTGTCCTCCAAATATCAGGGATTTGTGTTCTAATTGCTGATTGCTGTTTCTGATCATGGAAGTTCAGTATGGAGAGGGGATAGCCACTGTTGCATCCTCCCTTCATTGTTGCAAGCTTCACCCCCTCCAACTGAAGTGACTTCCAAGGGATTTAAAGGGCTGGTGCCCTTTAACCTCCCTCCTCTATTTTTCTCTCCCCCCACCCTTTGGATGTGAGACATTAAAAACTAGAATATTCAAAGCAAAGAAGTTACCACACATGCCCAGGAAAAGACGCAGGCTCAAAAAAGACCTGAGTACACTTTACATCTCAGGCTGATCCTTGGCATAGAGACAGCCTACAGCAATCAAAAACAAAACAAAGCAAAAACAAAAACAGCAAGCCCTGGGGAAGAAAGTAGAATATAATATTCAGGGTTGCCACATTATTAGATTCAAATGTCCAGTTTTCAACCGAAAAACTCAAAAATATACAGAGAAACAGGGAAGTATGGCTTATCCAAAGGGAAAAAAACCCAGCAGAAACCGTCCCTGAAGAAGACAAGATGCCACATCTATCTTATCTTTAAAACAACTATCTTAAAGATGGTCAGATAACTAAAAGATGGCATAAAGAAAGAAAATAGTGTATGAACAAAATGGAAATGTCAATAAAGAGATGGAAAACTTAAAGGTAATTCAAAAAGAAATTTGAGAGCTGAAAAGTACAATGAATTAAGTGAAAAGTTTATTAGAAGTATTCAAAGCTTATTAGAAGTAGGCAGAAAAAAAATCAGTGAACATGAAGATGGGACTATTGAAATGGTCAAATCTGAGGAACACAAAGAAAAAATACTGAAGGAAAGTGAAAAGAGACTAAGAAATCTCCGTGGTACTATCAACAGTACCAGTGTGTGCATTATAGGGGTTTTAGAGAGAGTAAAATAAAGATTATTTGAAAACAAATGGCAAAATACTTCCCAAATTTGATGAAAGATATGAATATAAACATCCAAGAAACTTATGGATTCCAGGTAGGATGAACTCAAAGAGACCCACACCAAGGCACATAATAAGACTATTGAAAGACAAAGAACAGCAAGAGAAAAGCAAGTCATCACATAAATGGGATCCTCAATAAGATTAACAGCAGATTTCTTTATCAGAAACTTTGGAGTCTAGAAGGTAGTGAACTGATATATTCAAAATGCTAAAAGAAAAAAAAAAATCTGTCAACCAATAATTCTACATCCAGCAAAGCTATCCTTCAAAAGTGAGAAGGAAATTAAGACTTCCCTAGATAAACAAAAATTGAGGGAATTCACTACCACCTGACCAGCCCTGCAAGGGAGTCTTGCAGGTTAAAGTCATACGAATAAATAAAAATCTCAGGAAAGATAAATACACAAGCAGTTATAAAAGGTGGTATTAGTGTAACAACAGTTTGTACATCAACTTTTTGTTTTCTATGTGATCTAAGAGACTAATACATTTAAAAAAATTATTAGTCTAAAATTGTAACTTTGTGCAATTTTACAACATTGTAACTTTGGTTTGTAACTTCATATATTGTTTACTACACAATTCAAAAGACTAATGCATTAAGAAAACAATTATTTATTTATATTTTTGAGCCCACCACATCCAAAGGTATAATTTTGTGACATCAAAAAATAAAATGGATGGAGACAGAACTGTAATTGAGCAGTTTTTATATATTATTGAAGTTAAATTGATATAAATTTAAATTATAGTGTTATAACCTCAGGATGTTAAATGTAATCCCCAGGGCAATCACAAACAAAATAGTTATAGATATACTAAAAAGGAAATGAACAGGAAATTAAAATGCTTTACTACAAAAAATTAACTAAAGAGGCAGGGAAGCAGAGGACAAAAAGAGACAACGATGGGGGACAAAAAAAGCTATAAGGAATAAAGAATACAAATAGTGGCCAGGTATGGGGTGCATGCCTGTAATCCTACCACTTTAGGAGGCAGAGGGAGGTGGATCGCTTGAGCCCGGGAGATTAAGACCAGCCTGGTCAACATGACAAAACTCTATTTCTATAAAAAATACAAAAATTAGCCAGGCATGGTGGTGTGCACCTGTAGTTCCAGCTACTTTGGAGGCTGAGGTAGGAGTATCATTTAAGCTTGGAAGGTCAAGGCTGCAGTAAGCCATGACAATGTCACTGAACTCCAGCCTCGGTGACAGAGTGAGACCCTGTCTCAAAAAAAAAAAAAAAAAAAAAAGAAAAAGGAAAAGAAAACAAATAGCAAAATTGTAGAGGTCATATTAGTAATTACTTTAAAAGTTAGTGAATTAAACTCACTGATCAAAAGACAGAGATTGGCAGAATGGATTTAAACACACACACACACACACACACACACACACACACGCACACACACAAAATGACCTAACTTTATGCTGTCTATAAGAGACTCTCTTTAGATCCAAAGAGGCAAATAAGTTAAAAGTGAAAAGGTGGAAAAAGATATTCCATGCATATAGAAACCCAAAGAGAGCAAAGATGGCTATTCTAATATCAGACAAAATAGATTAAAAAAAAGATTGCAAGATACAAAGAAGGGCATTATATATTAATACAAGTTTTAATACAATAAGAAGATATAACAATTATAAACATTTACATACCTCATAACAGACCATAAAAATATATAAAGCAAAAATTGATAGAATTGAAGGAAAAAATAGACATTTCTTTTTTCCTTTTTTATTTTTTAGATTAAAATTTTTTTTTATTTTTCATTATTATACTTTAAATTCTATAACAATTATTGGAGACTTCAATATGTCATTCTCAATAATAAATAGAAGGCCGGGCATGGTGGTTCACACCTGTAATCCCAGCACTTGGGGAGGCCAAGATGGGTGGATCACTTGAGGTCAGGAGTTGGCCTGACCAACATAGTGAAACCCCATCTCTACTAAAAGTATAAAATGAGCCAGACATGGTGGTGCACACCTGTAATCCCAGCTACTCAGGAGGCTGAGGCAGGAGAATTGCTTGAAACAGGGAGGCAAAGGTTGCAGTGAGCCAAGATCACCCCATTGCACTCCATCCTGGGTGACAAAAGTGAAACTTCATCTCAAAAAAATAATAATAAATAATAATAATGATGAATAGAACAATGAGATAGAAGATAAGTAAGAAAATGAGGACTTAACACAATAAAACAAGCAGATCTAACAGACATATACAGGACAGTCTATTCAACAACAGAATACACATTCTTGTTAAGTGCACATGGGACATTTTAGACTATATGTTAAGCTACAACTTAAGTCTCACTAGACTTTAAAACATGGATATCATACAAAGTATCTTCTCTGACCAAAACAGAATGAACTTAGAAATCAGAATAGACAACAGAAGAAACATTAGGAAATTCACAAATTCATGCAAATCAAACAACACACTCTTAAAACACCAATGTATCAAAGAAGAAATCACAGGGAAATTAGAAAATTCTGAGAGATACATAAAAATGAAAGGACAATGTACCAAAAACTTATGGAACATAGTGAAAGCAGTAGTAAGGAGGAAATTTATAGCCATAAACATTTACATTTTAAAAAACAGGAAAGATCTCAAATCAATAACCTAATTTTACAATTTCAGAACTAGTAAAAGAACAAACAAAGCTCAAAGATAACAGAAGGAAGGAAATAATGAAACTAGCAGAGAAACACGAAAGAACAGAAAAACAATAGAGAAAAATCAATGAAACCAAAAGTTGATTCTTTGAAACGATCAACAAAATTGACAAACCATTCGCTGTATTGACTAAGAAAAAAGGAGAGAAGATTTAAATAACTAAAATCAGAAAGTTTAAGATATTGCTACTGACTCTGCAGAAGTAAAAAGGACTATAAGAGAGCACTCTGAAAATTGTATGCCAAGGAATTAAATAACTTAAAAGAAGTAGACAATAAGCAATCTGGAAAGAAAATTGAAAAAAAAAACCTCCATTTACAATAGCATCAAAAAAAATAAAATACTTAGGAATTAACCAAGGAGGTGGAAGATTTGTATAACAAAAACTATAAAAATTGCTGAAATACATTAGATGCTAATAAAGGAAAAGGTATTATTCAATTATTGAAAGGCTTAATATTAAGATGTTAATATTACCCAAAGTGATCTACAGATTCAATGGAAATCCAAATACATTTTTGCAGAAATAGAAACATACTTCCTAAAATTCATATGAAATCTCAAGGGATCACAAATAGCCAAAACAATCTTAAAGAACAAAGTTGAAGGACTCATATATCCTGATTTCAAAACTTGTTACCAAGCTACATTCATGGCCAGGTATGGCGGCTCATGGCTGTAATCTCAGCATTTTGGGAGGCGGAGGCAGGAGGATTGCTTGAAGCCAGGAATTCAAGACCAACCTGAGAAACATAGCGAGAGCCCATCTCTATAATTAGAAAAAATAAAGCTACAGTTATAAGAACAGTGCAGTGCTGCCATAAAGATAGACATTTAAGCCAATAGAAAGAAGTAACAAGCCTCCAAATAATTGCTTACATATATGGTCAAACGATTTTTGACAAGAGTGCTAAGATCATTCAATGAGGAAAAGAAATCTTTTCACAAATAGCGCTGGGAAAAGTAGGTATCCACATCAAAAGAATGAAGTTGTACCCTTGCCTAACACTATATACAAAAATTAACTCAAAACGGGTCAAAGTCCTAAACATAAGAACGAAAACTATGAAACTCCTAAAAGAAAACGTAAGGCAAAACTTCATGATATCAGGTTTGGCAATAATTTCTTGGCTATGAAACCAAAGGCACTGGCAACCAAAGAAAAAAATGAGACAAACTGGGCTTCTGGAAAATGATAAACTTCCATTTATCAAAAGACAGTACTAACAAAATTAAAAGGTAACCTACTGAATGAGAGAATATATTTGCAAATCATTTATCTGTTAAGGGATTAACATATGCAGAATACATAAAGAATTTCTAAAACTCAACAACTAAAAAATGAATTATCCGATTTGTTAGGATTATGTGCCTTTTTGCCATTCATATATTTATGAATTCATTCCCTTATATGAATGGCAAAAAGGCACATAAAAGATGTTTAATGTCACTAACCATTAAGGAAACGCAAATCAAAACTACATTTAGATACCACCTCAGACCCATTAGGATGACTATTATTGAAAAAAAGTACGCACACACAAAACCTAAAAATAACAAATGTTGATGAGGAGGTAGAGAAATTGAAACCCTTGTGCATTGTTGGTAAAATTATATAGCTGCAGTGGAAAACAGTATGATATAGTTCCTTAAAAAATTAAAAATAGAATTACCATATGATCCAGCAATTTCACTTCTGGGCATGTACCCAAAAGAACTGAAAGCAGAATCTTGAAGAAATATTTGTACACCCATGTTCATAGCACATTTATTTATGTATTTATTTACTGAGACAGAGTCTAGCTCTATCGCCTAGGCTGGAGTGCAGTGGCACTGTGCCGGCTCACTGCAACCTCCGTTTCCTGGGTTCAAGCAATTCTCCTGCCTCAGCCTCCCGATTAGCTGGGATTACAGGCACCCGCCACAACGCCCAGCTAATTTTTTTGTATTAATTTTTTTTTGCATTTTTAGTAGAGCTGGGTGTGGTGGCTCATGCCTGTAATCCCAGCACTCTGGGAGGCTGAGGCAGGCGGATCACGAAGTCAGGAGTTCAAGACCAGCCTGGCCAACATAGTGAAAACCGTCTCTACTAAAAATACGTAGCACCTTTATTAACAATAGCTAAAACATGGAAACAATCAAGTGTGCACGGACAGATGACTAGATATGCAAACTGTTGCATATACATACAGTGAGATATTATTTAGCCTTAAAAATGAATGAAATTCTGACACATGCTACAACATAGGTGAATTTTGAGGACATTATGCTAAGTGAATTAAATCAAGCAGAAAAAGACAAATACTGTATGATTCCGCTTATATGAGGTACCTAGAGTAGTAAAAATCATAGTAGGAAGTAGGATGGTGGTTTCCAGGGCTGGGGAAGATGGCACAGTGGGAAGTTATTGTTTAATAGGTATAGAGTTTCTGTTTTGCAAGATGAAGGGTTCCAGAGATGGATAGTGGAGGCAGATGTTGTTTTCCTCATAATCAGATTCAGTATGCACTGTTGTTAGGTATATCACTAAAGTTGATTCTGTGTTCTTATTGCATCTTATCAGGTGGTGCAGAATTTCAATTTGTCCAATTACTAATGATATTCACTTTGATAATTTGATTAAGATAGAGTCTGCTGGGATTCTTCACTGTAAACTTATACTTTTCTCATTTTATTTATTTATTTATTTATTTATTTATTTATTTATTTATTGGAAACAAAGTCTCACTCTTTCACTCAGGCTGGAGTGCAGTAGCGCGATCTTGGCTCACTGCAACCTCCGCCTCCTTGGTTCAAGAGATTCTCCTGCCTCAGCCTCCTGAGTAGCTGGGATTACAGGTGCACACCACCATGCCCAGCTAATTTGTATACTTTTAGTAGAGACAGTGTTCCACCATGTTGGCCAGGCTGGTCTCAAACTCCTAACCTCTGATGATCCACCTGCCTCAGCCTCCCAAAGTGCTGGGATTACAGATGTGAGCCACCTTACCCGGGCTCATTTCTATTTAATAAGTGTTTCATTGGAAGGTAATTTGTAACTTGGTGATATCCCATTTCTCATCATGGTTTCTTATTGTTTCGATGAATCATAACCCATTGCTATATTTATTTCTTTTACTGCTCAAATTGGACTGGACTTCATCAGTAGGAGGCCATCCAAATTGGCTTCTGTGCATTTTTGCTATGTTTCCATGGTTTTTTTTTTTTTTTTTGCTTATTTGCTTGCGTTCTGTCATAATAAGATAGCCTGGCCTCATCTCATACTTTCCCTTTAAACAGGCCATAAACTTTCCAGTTTGCCTCAATTCATATCACTCTCTATTGCTCCCCCAAATTTCTCCCTGTCTCTATGATTTTGACTACTCTAGGTAGCTCATATAATAAGTGGAATCAAATACTGAGGTCAAATGTCAGTTGCCATTTATCATCAAGCACCATTTCTCTCTCTCTCTGTGTGTGTGTGTGTGTGTGAGTGTGTGTGTGTGTTTGAGACAGATTCTCACTCTCTCACCTGGGCTGGAGCACAGTGTTGCAATCATGGCCCCATGCAGCCTCAACTTCCTACGCCTCAGCAATTCCCCTACATCAGCCTCCCAAGTAGCTGGGACCACAGGCATGCACCACCACACCTGGCGCATTTTTTACTTTTTGTGGAGATGGGGTCTCACTATTTTGCCTAGGCTGGTCTTGAAATCCAGAGCTCAAGCAATCCTCCTGCCTTGGCCCCGCCAAAGTGCTGGGATTACAGGCACGAGCCACCAAGCCTGGCTACCATTTCTCTTACAGTAGAAAAAAACATCAGTTTTTATGAATCTTCCAAAAGTGGGGAAATAAATGATGGGGAAGGCCACTTGACTTTTCCTATACTTGGCCTCCTTTGCCTACTTATGCTTCATATCTGGTCTCTGAAGGCATTGGAATTTGAGACTTTTAACTTAAGTAATTTAACAATTACTGGCCATCCACCTTGAGTCATTTTGGCTAGAAGAAACATTTGAGTGTTCAATTTGAATAGAAAAAGAGGTTCTAAGGAAAGGAGAGGTGGGACAGTCAGTCATTTTATATGTAGTAAAAATATAAATGTATAGTTCTAATATTTATTCCCCCTCCACCCCCAATATAAAAAAACAAAGGAAACAGTGAAAAGTGTTACTGAAATACAGAGGTTATAGGAGTATACTTTCAGTAGGCAGGGGAGAACCAAGGAAGAAGGACTCTCAAAGTAATTCTTGAACTGAGCCTTAAAGGATAAGGATTTTCCTTGGAAGAGAGAAGTTTATTACTTCATGATGAAGTCTGGAAATAAATATTAGAACTTTGATTTTATTCTTTCCCACTTCAATATTTTTCTAATAGCATTCATTACTGTTCTCCCAAAGTCAGAGGCCAGGATAATATGGATATAGTAAATCCAACAGTCTTATATTATAGAGTCAGTCATTCCTAATAGAATCACTTCTATTAGAATTTTTTTGAAAGCATCAAACCTTCTTTATTTATTATCTTGTTGGACATTCAGTTGTTTTCAATTTTGTTTTTACAAACAATTATGTATATCTTCTTTATATATGTTCATTTTTCTGAGGTCTATGGCTGGGAGTGGAATTGCTAGGGGAAATAATACACTCATCTTCAAGTTTACTAGCTATTGTAAAAACTATTATGCAAAGTATGGCACCAATTTATTCTAACTAAACAATTAAGAATCCTCATTGTACCACATTATCTCCAATGATTGATATTGTCAGGCTTTTTCATTTTTGAGTTTCATAGTTATAAAATGGTATTTCTTTGATATTATAACTAGTATATCCTTAATTACTAATAAAATACCCATCTTTTCATGTCTACTGGCATTTGGCTTTCTACTTCTGGGAATTGCTTATTCTTTTACCCATGAGGTTTTGTTTTGTTTTCTTTATCTTTCTTTTAGTTTATTTGTACACATTATTCATGTATTCTGGATACAAATTCTTGTTGGTTATATACCTTTTCTCAGCCTGTGGCCCATATTTTTACCTTTTATGGTGAACAAAAAATGTTTATTTGAATTTAATGTAGTTTCTCTCTAGAAATATAAGCTCTTGGACAGAAGGGCTTTTGGTCTCTTTTGTTCAATGATGTATCCTAAGTGCCTAGGGCAGTGTGTGATAAATGTCAGATGTTCAAAAATATTTGTTGAATGAATGAATGGAAGGATGATTACTCATCTTGTCTCTTACATGATGGCATTTTGATGGGAATTGTATTGAATTTGTAGATTGCTTTTGGCAGTATGGTCATTTTCACAATACTGATTCTACCCATCTATGAGCATAGGATGTGTTTCCATTTGTTTGTGCCATCTCTGATTTCTTTCAGCAGCGTTTTGCAGTTTTCATTGTAGAGATCTGTCACCTCCTTGGTTAGCTATATTCCTAAGTATTTCATTTTTTTGGCAGCTGTTGCAAAAGGGTTGAGTTCTTGATTTGATTCTCAGCTTGGTCATTGCTGGTGTGTAGCAGTGCTACTGATTTGTGTACCTTGATTTTGCATCCTGAAACATTACTAAATTCATTTATCAGATCTACGAACTTCTTGGAAGAGTCTTTAGGGTTTTCTATGTATATGATGGTATCACCAGCCAACAGCAACAGTTTGACTTCCTCCTTACCAGTTTGGATGTTCTGATTTATTTCTCTTGTCTGATTGCTCTGGCTAGGACTTCCAGTACACTGTTGAATAGCAGTGGTGAAAGTGAGCATCCTTGTCTTGTTCCAGTTCTCAGAGGGAATGCTTTCCACTTTTCCCCACTTAGTGTAATGTTGGCTGTGGGTGTGTCATAGATCTCTGTTATTACCTTGAGGTATGATCACAAAATGATGCCAGCTTTTGTCCGGTGCTTTTTCTGCATCTATTGAGATGATCATAAGATTTTTGTTTTTAATTCTGTTTATGTGGTGTATCACATTTGTGGTCTTCCATGTGTCGAACCATCCCTGCATCCCTGGAATGACACCCACTTGATCATGGTGTATTATCTTTTTGATATGCTGTTGAATTCAGTTAACTAGTATTCTGCTGAGGATTTTTGCATCTGTGTTCATCAGGGATATTGGTCTGTAGTTTTCTTTTTGGTTATGCCCCTTCCTGGTCTTGTTATTAGGGTGATATTGGCTTCATAGAATGATTTACAGATGATTTTCTCTTCCTCTATCTTTTGGAATAGTTTCAGTAAGGTTGGTACCAATTTTTTGAATGCCTGATAGAACTCATCTGTGAATCCATCTGGTCCTGAAATTTTTTTTTGTCCACAATTTTTAAATTACTGTTTTAGTCTTGCTACTTATTATTGGGCTCTTCAGACTTTCTATATCTTCCTGATTTAATCAAGGAGGGTTATATATTTCCAGGAATTTATGCATCTCCTTTAGATTTTCTAGTTTGTGTAGATAAAGGTGTTTATAGTAACCTTGAATGCTCTTTTGTTATTTCTGTGGTATCAGTTGTAATTATCTCCCGTTTTATTCCCAATTGAGCTTACTTGTATCTTGTCTCTTCTTTTCTTGGTTAATATCACTAATAGTCTATCATTTTTTAATCTTTTCAAAGAACCAGCTTTTTATTTCATTTATTTATTTATTTATTTATTTATTTACTGTTTCAAATTCATTTAGTTCTGTTCTGATCTTTGTTATCTCTTTGCTTCTGCTGGGTTTGGGTTTGGTTTGTTCTTGTTTCTCTAGTTCCTTGAGGTGTGGCCTTAGAGTGTCTATTTGTGCTCTTTCAGACTTTTTGATGTGGGCATTTAATACTATGAGCTTTCCCCTTAGCACCACTTTTGCTGTATTCCAGAGGTTTTAATAAGTTGTATCACTGTTATCATTCAGTTCAAATAATTTTTTAATTTCAATCTTGAATTCACTGTTGACCTAAAGATCATTCAGGAGCAGAGTATTTAATTTCCATGTATTTCATTGTTTTGAGGGTTCCTTTTGGAGTTAATTTCCAGTTTTTTTTCTACTGTGGTCTGAGAGAGTAGTTGGTATAATTTTGATTTTTAAAAAATTTATTGAAAGTTGTTTTGTGGCCTCTCATACAGTCTATCTTGGAGAATATTCCATGTGCTGATGAAAATAATGTATATTCTGCAGTTGTTGGGTAGAATGTTCTGTATATATCTGTTTAGTCCATTTGTTCTAGGGTACAGCTTAAGGCCATTGTTTCTTTGTTGACTTTCTGTCTTGATGACCTGTCTAGTGCTGTCAGTGGAGTACTGAATCCCCCACTATTATTATGTTGCTCTCTATCTTGTTTCTTAGGTCTAGTAATAATTGTTTTATAAATTTGGAAGCTCCAGTTTTAGGTGCATATATATTTAGGATTGTGATACTTTTCTTTCGGACTGATCTTTTTACCACTATATAATGTCCCTCTTTGTCTATTTTAACTGTTGTTGCTTTAAGGTGTGTTTTGTCTGATACAAGAGTAGCTACTCCTGATCATTTTTGGTTTCCATTTGTATGAAATACCTTTTCTACCCCTTTACCTTATGTTTACATGAGTCCTTATGCATTAGGTGAGTCTCTTGAAGACAACAGATACTTGGTTGGTGAAGTTTTATACATTCTGCCATTCTGTATCTTTAAGTGGGGCATTTAAGCCATTTACATTCAATGTTAGTATTAAGATGTGAGGCACTCCTTTATTCATTGTGTTAGTTTTTTTTAATTGTGTTATTGTTTTATAGGCCTTGTGAGACTTATGCTTTAAAAAGATTCTTCTATTTTGGTGTATTTTGAGGTTTCATTTCAAGATTTAGAACTCCCTTCAGCATTTCTTGTAGTGCTGGCTTGGTAGTGGTGAATTCTCTCAGCATTTGTTTGTCTGAAAAAGACTTTATCTCTCCTTCGTTTATTAACCTTAGTTTTGCTGGATACAAAATTTGTGATTGGCAATTATTTTGTTTGAGGACCCCAATCCTTTCTGGCTTGTAAGCTTTCTGCTGAGAAATCTGCGGTTGACCTTACAGGCTCTCCTTTATAGGTTACCAGATGCTTTTGCCTCACAGTTCTTAAGATTCTTTGCTTAGTCTTGACTTTACATAACCTGATGATTACGTACTTAGGTGATGATCTTTTTGCAATGAATTTCCCAGGTGTTCTTTGTGCTTCTTGTTTGTGGATGTCTAGATCTCTAGCAAGGCCAGGGAATTTTTCTTCAATTATTAACTCAAATAAGTTTTCCAAACTTTTGAATTTCTCTTCTTCAGGAATACCAATTATTCTTAGGTTTGGTTGCTTAAAATAATCCCAAATTGCTTGGAGGCTTTCTTCATTTTTTAAAATTCTTTTTTCTTTGTCTTTGTCTGATTCAGTTATTTTGAAAGTCTTGTCTTTGAGCTCTGAAGTTTTTTCTTTTATTTGTTCTAGTCTATTGTTGATACTTTACAGTGCAGTTTGTGTTTCTCTACGTAAGTGTGTCTTTCATTTCCAGAAGTTATGATTGTTCTTTCTTTATGATATCTACTTCTCTGAATAATTTTTCATCCATATCCTGTATTTCTAAAAAATTTCTCTAAGGCCAGGCGTCATGACTCACACCTGTAATCCCAGCACTTTGGGAGGCTGAGGTGGGTGGATCACAAGGTCAGGAGTTCAAGACCAGACTGGCCAACATGGTGAAACCCTGGCTCTACTAAAAATACAAAAAATTAGCTGGGCATGGCAGCGGGTGCCTGTAATACCAGCTACTCTGGAGGCTGAGGCAGGAGAATCACTTGAACCCAGGAGGCAGAGGTTGTGGTGAGCCAAGATCATGCCATTGCACTCCAGCCTGGGCAACAATAGTGAAACTCTGTCTTAAAAAAAAAAAAAAATTATTTAAGTTGGTTTTCACCTTTCTCTGATATCTCCTTAAGTAGCTTAATAATCAACCTGCTGAATTATTCATCTGGCAATTCAGAGATTTCTTCTTGGTTTGGATTCATTGCTGGGAAGCTAGTGTGGTGTTCTGGGGGTGTTCTAGAACCCTGTTTTGTCATATTACCAGAATTACTTTTCTGAGTCCTTCCCATTTGGGTAGACTATTTCAGTGAAAAAATCTGGAACTCAAGAGCTTCTGTTCAGAATCTTTTGTCCTGCAGGGTGATCCCTTCATGTGGTGCACTACCCCTTCCCCTAGGGATGGGGCTTCCAGAGCACCAGACTGCAGTGATTGTTACTGCTCTTTTGGGTCTAGCCACCCAACGGGCTCCAGTCTGGTCCTGGAGAATTTCTGCCAAAAGTCTTGTGATGTGATCCATCTTCAGATCTCCCAGCTATGGATACTGGCACCAGCACCTGCTTTGGTGGAGGTGGCAGGGGAGTGAAGCAGACTGTGTGAGAGTCCTTGGTTGTAGATATGTTTAATGTGCTGGCTTTCTTGAATGCTGATTATGCTAGCAGAGAAGTTGTCATGTGGACAGACTCAGGACCTCTGGTTAGCCAGGATGTTGCAGGCAATGGAATTAGCTATTGTTTTCTCCTTCCTTGGAGCAAGGTTATTCTGTGGTGAGTTGCTGTGATATCCTGAGTTGGTTGGTCTCCAGCCAGGAGGTGGTGTTTTAAAGACCACCAGCTGCCATAGTAGAAGGGGGACGTAAGCTTGCCCTAAGTTGGCCAGGATAAGTATTTGGGTTTCTCAGGCAATAAAGCTCCCAAGGGTTTATGTGTTTTGTGATTGCCTACCAGGGTGGGTAGAGAAATGCCATCAGGTAGGGACAGGGTTAGGCGGGTCTGAGCTCAGACTACTCTTGGGTGGGTCTTGCTGTGGCCACTGTGGGGGATGGAGGGGGTGATTCTCAGGCCAATGGGATTATTTTCTAGAGGGAATTATGGCTGCCTCTGTCACCAGGGAAGTGGGGGAAAGCTGGTAGCAATAGGCCTCACCCAGCTCCCACACAGTTGGCGATGCTGGTCTCACTTTGGCTGTGCCCGGCTAACAGCTCTGAGTTTATCTCCAGGAAGCCTGAGTGCAGGACTCAGACCTTGCCCCAGGCTATAAGCTTCCCTGCTGAAAAAGCAAGCATGGCTTTCAGGCCTTGCCCCTCACCCTTCCCCGTCTCCCCACACTGTTGGCTGTGTCTCCTGCTCTTCCTTCTGCAGCAGTTCCCACTTGCTACCCAGATTCTGCTCAAGTCTTTGTGCACAGCTGAAATTATTACAAAGTTCAGTTGGAAGTTTATTTTACCCTGTGACCTCCTCCCAAATTCTGCTAGCTGCCTTCCGTGAGGGCCCCCGTGAGATATAGTCAAGGATGGCTTCGCTGGTCTTGAGTTGGAGACTGGGAGTGCCTAAGTGGCTCTTTCCACTACTGCTTCTGCTTTTCTATTCATGCTAAATCTGTTTTGGGTCTAGGTAAGGTTAGATCCTTCTCCCACAATCTGGATTTTCAGGTTCCCCAGTGGGGATGTGTGTTTGGAGGCAGGTTTGCCCCTCCTCTCACATTTTGGGAACTCACAGTTTTCCACGTGTCTCATGGAATTTGCAGTGGCTTGTCACTTCTTTCAAAGGATCTGTGAATTGTCTTGGTTTCCCTGGTACTTTCCTGTGGTGGTTCTTGGAGCAAAAGTCCACAGTGTGAGTCTCCACATGTTCTGTCTGTCCAAATGGTAGCTGCACATTAGCCCTGTCTCGGACCCATCATCTTCCTCCTCCCTCTTCTTTATTAGAATTTAAAGATAAGAAACTTGTTGTGAGGAGTAGAAAACATTTTGAAGATGGTGCCAAGTCCTGTGGGTGAGTTCTGGCTTTGCATTTAACTCCTTGTATGACTTTTAGCAGGATAAAACTTCTCTGAGTTTGTTTTTTTCATCTCTAGATGGAAATAATCCCATCTGGCCTGCCTCACATAGCTGTTGTGGAAGTTTACACGAGAAAAATAATATCTGAAAACACATTCTAATCTGTGCCATGTCTGTCAATGTGAGGTGTAGGTGGGCATATTGGCTCATGCCTATAATCCAGCACTTTGGGAGGCTAAGGAGGGAGAATCTCTTGAGGCCAGAAGTTTGAGACCTGGGCAACATAGTGAGGCCTAATCTCTATTAAAAAAAAAAAAAAAAAGTGAAGTGTTACCCACAAGAATGTCCAGCACAGAGAAGGACATAGAGTAAGTTCTTAATATATTTTTTTAAAAAATTGTATCTTGGAATACTTGGAAATTTATGGAAAATTTGCAAAGATAATACGAAGAGTTCCCATACACCCCTCACTCAGTTTTAGTTTCACCCAATGTTATCATTGTCATACAATGGTAAATTTGTGCAAACGAAAAACCAACATTGATACAGAACTATTAACTAAATCCCAGACTTTCACCAAACTGATATCCCAGTTTTTCTTCTAATGTCCTTTTTCAGCTTGAGGATCCCATGCAGAATACTATGCTGCATTTAATCCTCAGGTCTCTGCAGTCTCCTCTGCTCTGCAACAGTTTCTAAGTCATTCCTTGATTTTCATGATTTTGACAGTTTTGAGGAGTTCTGGTCAAGTATTTTGTAGGACAGCCCCCAATCCGGGTTGGTCTGTTGGAGTCATGGGATTTTGGAAGGAAAACCATGATGCTGAAGTGCCCTTTTTTCATATAATATCAGGTGTAGTTGGTGTCCATACGACATTATTGGCAATGCTCACCTGAGTCAGTGGGTTACGGTAGCATCTGCAGCCTTCACCAAAAAGTTACTATTTTTCCCTTTCCATACGCTAGTCTTTGTAAGTGAGTCATTCAGTTGAGTCTATCTTCAAGGGTTAGGGGGATAAATTCCATCTCTTTAGTGGATTGGGAGAGGGGGAAATATATACATATATTATTTGGAATTCTTCTGTAAGGAAACAGTATTTTTTTTTTTTTTTTTTTTTTTGAGATAGAGTTTCACTCTTGTGGCCCAGGCTGGAGTGCAATGGCATGATCTTGGCTCACTGCAAACCCCGCCTCCCAGGTTCAAGCGATTCTCCTGCCTCAGCTTCCTGAGTAACTGGGATTACAGGTGCCCACCACCCCACCCAGCTAATTTTTGTATTTTTAGTAGAGATGGGGTTTTATTATGTTAGTCAATCTGGTCTCGAACTCCTGACCTCAGGTGATCCACCCACCTTGGCCTCCCAAAGTGCTGGGATTACAGGCATGAGCCACCACACCCAGGAAACAGTATCTTTTAAACTATGGAATAACAGAAACAATATTGATTGATATGAGGTTCAGTTTTTATTCTCTACTTACTTAACTTCTGGTATGAAAGCTAAGATTAACCTTTCAGCCAATAGGCAGAGAGCAGGTGGGAGAATGAAGAGTCACTAAAGACCTAGAAAACCCACAAATTAGAGAATAAGCCTCTTTATGCCTGAGAGTTGACTGTCATTCCAGCTACCCCATTGCCAAAGAGCAGAGCTTCCTAATATGGGAAACCATACTCCTGTGATAACAGCAGATGTCGCTATTGAGTAACGGCCGTGTAGCTTCTCCCTCACGGGGTCTTTGGCTAAATACTAAGCTCTTGCTGTAGACTGAAGAAGCAACATTCTATACCTATCATTTAAATTCTTCCCTGGAAGATATTTTAAAATTTAAATAAGACACATAATATTTATTCAGTTTCTGCAAACTGATCAAAGTAAACAGTGTGTGGGGGTTTCTATATCAATTCTAAAGTCTGATATAGACTATTTTAGTGGAAACATGGGTAAATGTTCCATTTAATTTATCGTTTTGTCAGTAGGCGTTCTTAAACATTTGATACTCAGATGTATCTCTATTCTTGCAGTGATAAATATGAACAACAATATGAAGAATTAGAAGGTCACGGATATTTTTGAGACAGTATGTTTTGTATTCTATCCACAAAACTCATTTTCAAAAATAATTGTTAGTTAGAATTGATATAAATCAGTTAGGGCTATTGATTGCATGTGTGAGTTAATGTTATTTAAGAAGGATTTCGAGATTGTACTAATGAACCCAAAGTACTCTATGGAATCCAAAGTGCTTTCACATCTTCAAGTTACTTAGTAGAACCATCTGGGCCTCAAATTGTTGAGTCCAGTATTTTCTTTGTCTCTGCTAAGATGGCTACTAAACTGGATTGTCAAGATAGGCTCAGAAACAGGGAGGGAGAAAGAAAACAAAGTTAGAGTTGGACTTGATTAGAGCAAGAAAAATCTCACTTTTGGAGGCTTTTCTCAGATTTCTTTTTTTTTTTTTTTTTTTTTTTGAGACAGAGTCTTGCTCTTGTCACCCAGGCTGGAGTGCAATCACGCAATCTTGGCTCACTGCAACCTCCACCTCCCAGGTTCAGGCGATTCTCCTGCCTCAGCCTCCCAAGTAGCTGGGATTACAGGTGCCTGCCACTACGCCAAGCTAATTTTGTTTGTATTTTTAGCAGAGATGGGGTTTCACCATATTGGCCAGGCTGGTCCTGAACTCCTGACCTCAGGTGATCCATACACCTTAGCCTCCCAAAGTGCTGGGATTACAGGTGTGAGCCACCGTGACCAGCCCCCTCTCAGATTTCTTGAGCTCAGGGTAAACATATATTTCTATCACTTCTCCATTGTTTGATTTTCATTAAAATGTATCAAAGTATCAGACATCATGTCCATTGGGAAGTCTTTACTGGCCACCATTTTGTTCAAGATAGTAAGCTGATCAATACATCAAAATTAGGGTATGGTCTGATATTTTTATTTCTATGAAAAACTTAGTCAGAATTTGTCTTTTCTCTGAAAAGAAACTGTGGAAAACACAATAGATTGAATGTTGAATAATCATGCTTTTAAAAGAAGGTTCATGTTAGTTTCATATAACAATTCATCTTAAAAGGGTAAGTCAGACTTTTATTGTAAGTTTGAGTGTGTTGGATTATTTCTTGCTAACTGATCCTAGAATAATAGAAGAGAAACCTTATTATTGATACAATAATAGCCACCATTTATTGAGCAGTTGCTACATGTCAGGCATGGCTTTAAGTACTTTACAAATATTATCTTATTTAGTCTTTACAATAACTCTATGGGCAGAGATTATTATCTCTACCTTGCCCATGAGCATATTGAGTTTTAGAAACAGGCTAAGTGTATTAGTCCATTTTCACACTGCTGATAAAGACATACCCGAGACTGGGCAATTTATAAAGAAAGAGGTTTAATTGGACTTATAGTTCCATGTGCCTGGGGAAGCCTCACAATCATGACAGGAGACAAGGAGGAACAAGTCACGTCTTACATGGAAGGCAGCAGGCAGAGAGAGAGCTTGTGCAGGCAAACGCTTGTTTTAAAGCCATCAGGTCCCATGAGACTTATTCACTATCACGAGAACAGCACAGGAAAGACCTACCCCCATAATTCAATCACCTCCCACCAGATTCTTCCTACAACATGTGGGAATTGTGGGAGTTACAAACCAAGATGAGATTTGGGTGGGGACACAGCCAAACCATATCACTAAGAAACTTATCTAAGATAAGAAAACCAGTGAGTGGCAATGCCCAAATCTGCCTGCTCTAAACTACACCTGGCCTTCCTCTCATAGGAGGTATTTCTATGGCTAAATCAAATTCAGATCAATCCTGTCTTGGTAGCAGCAAATCATTATGCTATTTCTGATGCTTCTACTTAAGTTTATTACATGTCAACACTTAATCCAAGAAAATCTGAAAAAAGCACCTAGACAAAAAAAATCTTTTCTTTTTAATATTAAACAAAAAAAGTAATGGGAATTATGTTCATTGTACTATGTTATGTTTAGGGTCTTGACCTTAGCATGCTCCTGGCAAACCAGTTGTCCCCTGTAATTCATCTTAAAGGAGCTTGTCAGACATTTACTGTAGATTTGAATGTATTGAACTTTTTTTTTTAACTAAATAACTTCTAAGATGGCAGAAGAGAAATTATGAAGAACCTGGGTAGGGAAATAAATGATTTAAAACTGATGGTTTGGATTAATTTAGTACATTTGGATGCCTGACATCAGATTGTTCTATCCTTCTCCAGCACTGATTAGTACTAATTAGTGTAATGGAATTATTATTATGGCTTTAAAAAAATTAAAGAGTATTATTTTATCTAAGTAGTGTATGAATAAGAAATGGGAGAAAAGTTAATCAGTGGCACAATGGTGCATTCATTCACCTATATCCCTGCTGTGGTTTGTTTAATCTTCAAAAAGTTTATCTCACGTAGCTAACATACTACAGCAAGAAATTTTCTGATACCAGCCTGTCTGGCTATTGGTAATTACTTTATCAGTCTCATTCCACAAACTTTATGTAAATTATTGCTATAGGCTGAATGTTTGTAACCCTCACAACATTCAAACATTGAGACCTAACTCCCAATGTGATGGTATTCGGAGGCGGGGCCTTTGGGAGGTGATCAGGTCACGAGGACAGAGCCCTCATAATGGGATTAGTGCCCTTGTAAAAGAGATCCCAGAGAGCTCCCTCACCCCTTCTGCCATGTGAGGACACCACAAGAGAAGACAGCTGTCTATGAACCAGGAAGCTGGCCCTCACCAGACACCGAATCTGCCAGTGTCTTGATCTTGGACTTTCCAGCCTTTAGGACTGTAAAATATATTTCTGTGTTTAGAAGGCACCTGATTTATGGTATTCTGTTATATTGTATTAAGTATTCTGTTATATATATTCATGGTATTCTGTTATGGTATTCTGCCATTAAAAGTAATGGCAAAAACTGCAATTACTTTTGCACCAATCTAATAGCAGCCCTAAGGAACTAAGACAACCATACAGCTTTGTTTGGAGCAGAGAACAGAAGGATGACCAGATTCCTCATTTTATATTGTTACTTGTCCAAAATCAAGCAACAATTTAACAGCTACACCAAACTCAGAAGTGGGTGTTGCTGACTTCTACCTTAGTGTTTAGATGTGGCATTGAGCTTCTTTTTGTGTCTCCCTCTTTTCTTTATATACAAAATTGCAAGTTAGGAGGTATCAATCAAACGCCGGATGTTTATTCTCAGTCTATTTAGCCAGACTCAAAGGCTTCTTTGAATCAAGGAAATCAGGTTTTTCCTCTCTTTGCTGCACCATAATTATTTGTTTTCTAAGTTATATCCAGGTTGAAATAAGACTTGCAATGTTTTCAGATCAAAAGCAGTGTAAGTAAAAACTTAAAACTCTGAAGTAAATACCTTTACATAATTTCTGATTGAGAATCATGACCATGAAAGAAAATAATAGCCACATATACGAAAACAAAGGCAAAGGAAGAAATATAATTAAGCGACAGGGAGCTTATAGCAAAAGTAGAACGTGGGCTTCTCCTGACTTAATGCCACTTTCAATATACCTATACTAAGCCAAGCCTGTACCCATGTTAATGTGTTAAGAGTAGAGACATTTGAGATACTAATCAATTAACAGAAAAGACAAAACTAAGCTGAAATCTAACATGTATCCCTATACCTAGAAGAGAAATTACTGGATTCAATCTCCTTTTTTGCTGCATTTCTGCCACTAGGAGGCGCCAGGTATAAAGAAACAAGTACTTAACAGTCAGGAAAATTGCATTACAATCCAATCACTATCATTAATTCAAGCTCTACCAATTACTAATATTAATAAAGGAACTGATTCATGTCATCTAAGGCAAATGATCATATATAATGGTGAATAATTTTATTAGATAAAGACACTGTTGAGAGTAAATAGGTTATAATAGATGTGATATTTGAGTCATAATTAGTATGTTGAAGATCCAGTCTCCGAATTTGAACTCGGGTTTCTGACTCCCCATGTAGTGTTCCTTCCGCTCCTGAAGGCAGTGCATTCTGATTATGATGGTCAGAAGCCCGTTCTGACTCTTCTTGGAAAAGGTAGATCTCTCTGAAGGCAGTTGAGCAGTATATTTTTATATGCTTTTTTTTAGACCAGTAGTTATGTGGGATTCTTATTTTAACATTTTGGCTCAATGTATCTCTTTAAGGTAATATAGAATTCATGCTAAATAGATGAAAATGTGTTGTTCTTAAAGAAGTTTCCTTTCAAATAATATACTTTAAATAAGATTATTTTATGTTTTTAAAAAGCAGACTGACATTTGAGCTAGTTAATTTTTTAGAAAGGCACAAATCTAAATTCCCTTAGCAAGATAACTTTGTTATTTAACTGGGGCAAGGGGTGGGGCTCAGAAAAACTCTTATAGTGCCTTTGGTCATGATCACCCCCAAAGGGTGAACAACAGGGAGACACAGGGCGAATGCTGAAATGTCAAACACCACAGAGAACAGAACAGAGACTTACCTTTCCAAGCACAGCCTAAGAGAGAGGTGCTAAGGGGCTCAGAAGAAGTTAGGGGTGCAGGGGAAGTCATTGAAGGAGGGAGAGGGACTGGCCTGGCTGTACAAATTGGCAGTAGGCAGAATTCCCTGAGGAGATGGCAGCCTGTGTGAAATCTCCCAAGGCAGGGGTTCTAGGATTAGGAGGCCCAGTATTCCATTTTGGGTGAATTGCTATGAAGAACCCAACTGCGATCCCCCTCCCTTGTCATCGTGTAAGCCTTTAGGAAAACCGCTACCTGGTATGGTCTTACTTGGGAGATAAAGAAGTCTGTTACCACTTGGGATTTACTAGGATAACTCTAGGATGAGACAGATGTGAGACCCACAGCTCAGAGAGAGGAGACCAGTGTTTCTCTAAGGAATATGCAGAAGTGCAGGTGCTTCACCAGATAGGGGTGTGAGCTACTACAGAGTGTTAAGTTGACCCAAAGTTAGGCCTTTGCGACATGTTAGGCTCAGAGTCAAGGTAGCATATGAAATTTTAGTCTTCTCTTTCCCTCTCCTTCTATTCTTCCCTCCCTATTTCCATTTCTGTCTCCTTTCCCTCTCTCTCCCTCCTCTCCAACTCTGCTGTCTAACTGCTTATATGGTTGATGTTGTATGCTGCTCTTTACTCTGATTGTATCTTCTGCCTCTTGTCACCTCACCCTTGCTCTTTAGCTTTTTATCACACAGACATAGATCTTTCAAAGGCAAAAGTAGCTAAATAGAATAGCATCTCTTTTCATCCAGTCATTCACTGTAACTGGCAAATCCACCAAGTACAGTGTTTAAGATGCAATCTTTGACAATTTAACTCAGTGCCAACTGCTAAAAATTAGTTCCCGCTTTTCTTTTCTTTTTTTCTTTTGTTAAAATTATTTTATTTTATTTTTTTTAGGAGGAGTCTCACTCTATCACCCAGGTTGGAGTGCAGTACAGTGGTGTGATCTTGGCTCACTGCAACCTCCGCCTTCTGGTTTCAAGCGATTCTCCTGCCTCAGCCTTCCGAGTAGCTGGGATTACAGGTATGTACTACCACATCTGCCTAATTTTTCTTTCTTTCTTTCTTTCTTTCTTTTTTTTTTTTTTTTTTTTTTTTTTTTTAG
>NW_026652279.1:81507458-81670605 GCF_009828535.3 Hylobates moloch
TTTTTTTTTTTTTTTTTTTTTTTTTTAGTAGAGATGGAGTTTCACCATGTTGGCCAGGCTGGTCTTGAACTCCTGACCTCAAATGATCCACCTGCCTCGCAGTTCCCTCTTTTCCACATGACTCCATAGTACAGCCCTGGTGTAGCCGGCATATTGGTCAATAAACAGTAGTAGTTCACTGATATTTAAATGAATGTGCTAACATTCACTTTGTGTTAGTTCATCTTGGGGTCTCTGAAGGGGGCCAATAAATATTACTCCTCTTCCCCATCTGAAATCTGAGCTAACTGGGGGGAAAAAGTGGCAGATGGAGAACAAAATATCACGTTTCTTCCTGAAAACGGCTAACTTGGCGGCTATAGCTTAGTGAGGGGCAAACAGGTTTGCTAACTGAAACCCAGAGCTCAGCAGATTTGTCCACCTGTCCCAGTCTCAGCAGTGTGAACAAGGAAGGCCTTCTGGGTAGCACACAGGCCCTCCTGCCCCACGTGGGAGATTTGCCCACAGGAGAAGAGCAGAGCAAACCAGGCACGCATGCATGGGATGTTTCTTGCAGATTCTCTAATTGCCCCAGGGGCTCAGAGGAGGGGACAGAGCACAGGTGCATTGAGGGAAAATTCTTCCTGAGGAAAACCAGAGACCTGGGGAAGAGGCATTTTCCCTCTACCATTTTACCATGGCTACAATATGAAATTATTTACTTCAGGAAAATTAAATATAGGAGGGACTAAGTCTCTCTTAGTATTATAATACCAATTAAGTGTTTTCAATTTTTATTTTCTACTGTATGGGTCATTTTATGATGTTAAAATGTATAAAAGTATATTCATTTGGTCCTTGCAATGCATCTTATTTTAAGATTTTAAAATACTGTGGAAATAAATCTTTGTGAATTTTCTTAGAAGTTAAAACTGATTGGTGGCAAATATTACACTTTTTTTATCTATATACCCATAATATTCATCTTTCTACATGTTATGGGAAAATAAAAACACAAACCAAAATACATAGTCATAATGTTGAAAAAAACAGAGATGATTTTTGACCCTGGAAGAAAAAAAATAACTTAAAAGCAGCAGAAGCATGACCCTGATTCAGTATTAAACATAATTATGTACTGCTTTAAAATGCAAACTGGATCATGCAGCAAAAGTATATATATTACGTATTATGGACATTTTCAATTTTGATGGTTTAATATGAAGTATTTGCTATGTTAAATCTGATTTAACGCTTCACTTTTTTCTTATAAATAAGTTATTAATTTAATATTTGTATGCTACTTTAATTCATAAAAGAATAATACATAGAAACTCTATGGCACTTCATAGTCCAAAGTAATTTGCAAACTTTAAATGAATAATGCAGACAGCAATACTGGGAGCAGGTCACAGACGGTATCTACCTCATTTCCATGAGAGCTCCTGGGGAATTCAGTCATACAAATCACTATGTTTAGAAATTGTATGTAACTAGACAAATACAGTTTCTATGGGGTTGGGGGTGTCTTGAGTCTATCAAACACATGAAAGAAAGTTCATCGAAAATGAAATGGGCAACTCTGATTTAATAGAATGTTGAGATAGCTATGGTAAATATATGCATACAAATAGGAGAGTTAGCATTCTAAAAGCAATACACTATCTCACTCATAGACTACTGGAGATGGAGTCCAGGAAATCTGAGAGATCACTTGTCCCCTGAGATTTTTCCCCCATGTACATAATGGACTCAATGCAGTAAAATATCATAGCAATCAATGCCCCTTTAAATTAGTCTTGAGAAGGGATTTGTGAAGGGAAAGGGCAATTTAGAAATGAAGGGAAGTGTAATCCCAGCACTTTGGGAGGCCGAGGCAGGCAGATCACGAGGTCAGGAGATCGAGACCATCCGGGCTAACATGGTGAAACTCTGTCTCTACTAAAAATACAAAAAATTAGCCAGGCATGGTGGCGGGCGCCTGTAGTCCCAGCTACTCAGGAGGCTGAGGCAGAGAATGGCGTGAACCCTGGAGGCGGAGCTTGCAGTGAGCCGAGATGGCGCCACTGCACTCCAGCCTGGGAGACAGAGCGAGACTGTCTCAAAAAAAAAAAAAAAAAAAAAAAGAATGAAGGGAGGAAGGAAATGGCAGAATGGAGGAACTTACCATGATCTCCAACTATGTTTTTTTAAACCTTGTTCACTGCATCTGTACTGAAAACTGTGATTGTAGGTTTTCAGCTGGTGGAGTATTTCATGGGATATCTCACAGCGTGTGTCGAGGAACAAATCATGTATTTTTTCACCGACAAAGAAATGATGAGCTCCACATCCAGGAGAAGTTAAGGAAAAATCTCTCCTCCCTGCCCCTACTTAAAAGCCTCTCTTTTGTTATCTACTGGTTCTCACTTGGACCTCCCACCTGTCTGCATCTGTCTCTTGCTGGTTTGTATTTAAGGGGAATCTTTTTGTATCAGGCTATTTTATAATGCTGAGAATTTCTGTCTCTCTGAATTGCTCAAAGTTGAGACTTTAAGAAGAAACATTGTATAAGCCATTTTCATAGCTGTTCCTGTTTCTATTGCCACACTTTAAGGAGGGTCCATCTTCTGCAATGCACACTGTGGACAATGAATGCCTCCATAGCCACTGTTTGCTTGAGAAATTCTCCCTCAACACTGTTACGTTCTTTCCTGGTTCTATTTCATGTCCCCACACTCTGTGCCTTTGTTGTGGTGCTGCCCTCTTGAGTGTAACAGAAGAGTTGGTATGAATAGTGTAGCAGGTAATAACAGTGACTTAACCAGGTAAGGGTTCTTGATCTTACCCCAAGAGAAGTCCAAGCAGCCTAGTGCAGAAAGGGAAGAAGCGGACTCTTTTCACCACTTCGCTCCATCATGGTTCGTATGCTGGCTTTCCTCCTCATGCCTGTCGCTTCATGGCTGCACAATGAATGCCGGGCTGCAAGGTGCTGTCACAACCGTTCTCTGGGCTGCAGGAAAGAAGAGGTGGAGGTGATGGTACCAGCATCCTTCAATGGCCAGAACTATCACATAGTGTTTCTGGAATCTCTAACCAGGTTTTTCCTCTGCTTTCACACCAACACAGTAACAGTCAGCACAGAAGACTTCTGTGACCCCAAGGTATGGGATATTTCCCCACCAGCAAACAAGCAATCACCTCTGCAGCAGACACCAGCTGGGTGTCCTCCAGTTCAGTTCTGACAATATCTACCTGGAGATGGCATCAGATCCCATAGATTGAGGCCTCGGTCCCCAAGACTGCCCCTGTCACCCCACATCAGTCACAAGTCTGGGCCTTCAGAACTTCTGACCAACTGGCTTCAAGTTGTGGTTTGCATGACCCCTTCTTTGGGTTCAATTAATTTCCTGGAGCAGCTCACAGAACTCAGGGAAACACTTATGTTTACCAGTTTATTATAAAAGGATATTACAAAGGAAACAGATGAAGAGATGCACAGGGCGAGGTATGGGGAAAAGGGTGTGGAGCTTCCATGCCTTCCTGGGGCACACCATCCTCCAGGCACGTCCAGTCCTCTTGGTTTTGTTTTGTTTTTGAGATAGAGTCTGGCTCTGTAGCCCAGACTGGAGTGCAGTGGTGCGATTTGGCTCACTGCAACCTCCGCCTCTTGGGTTAAATCGATTCTCCTGCCTTAGCCTCCCGAGTAGCTGGGACTATAGGTGCACACCACCACGCCCAGCTAAGTTTTGTATTTTTAGTGGAGACAGGGTTTCACCATGTTGGCCAGCCTGGTCTTGAACTCCTGACCTCAGGTGATCTGCCCACCTCGGCCTCCCAAAGTGCTGAGATGACAGGTGTGAGGCACCCGCGCCAGCCCTCTTGAGTTTGTTTTTGTTTTTTTTTTTTTGAGACAGAGTTTCGCTCTTGTTGCCCAGGCTGGAGTGCAATGCTCGGTCTTGAACTCCTGACCTCAGGTGATCCACCCACCTTGGCCTCCCAAAGTGCTGGGATTACAGGTGTGAGCCACCATGCCAAGCCTGCCCTCTTGGGTTTTTATGGAAGCTTCATGATGTCACCATTCCTTTCCTCAGGATATGGGGTGGGTCCCTCTCAGAGGAGGGTCCTAAGACCCACAGTCAGAAGGGAGGGGGAAAGATTAGAGTCCTGCTTTGGGGCAGGTGAAAGGAGAGCAGAAGCAGGTTAGAGAGGTTCTGTTTCTTGAGGTCTGCTCCTGAGGCCTAACATACCCAACACTGTAACAAAATACTGTAACAAGGGCTATGGGTGTTGGGATTTAGGAACTGTAGACAAAAGTTAATATATATCATAACACACACATCGCCCCTCAAATTTCAAGGGAGGCTGGGACGTGGAGATTTTAGCTTTCACTGCTTTCATAGGAGATAACAATGTAAAAGAAGTGAGTTGGAAATGATATCAGCCAAATTGTAGTGTTTGCCACAATTGTGGACAGACTAAATCCCTTTCCAATCTCTCTCCGGTAGTCAGAAGTGATTGATTTCATTATGTTCTCGATGTTTCATTATCATGCTCCTTCCCTAATTTCACATAGCATACCATTTGTTTAAAAATTAAATACCCACTCTGTAGGCTGCATTAGAACAAGGGTAGTAATCACAATGATATTGATTTGTTCATTAAATCCCACAATTACTGTTTGCTTATTGAGTATCTGCCTACATTGCCCAGCACTGAGATACAATGTTCACTGACGTATATTTCCTCTCATTGAAAATGTCTTATCTATACCATGCTTTATCAATTAGGAATGCTTTTAGCTACTAAAAGGAGACAATTCAACTCATAGTGATTTAAACCATATTAAAAATCTATAATTTACTTTTTAAATAATTCAAATGGAGGTGAGAAGCTCTACAATGTTAGATCACTGGGATTATGTCTCTGTGACCCCCTACCTGGTTACAAGAAGGCTGCTAGAGCTCTAAACACCTCATCCTTCAAGAATGTGCCTGAAGACAGTCGTGGTGGTGAGAGAACTATTCTCTCACGTCTCCTTATTTTATCAGAGAATACAATCTTCCCCAGAGGCCTCCTTAGCGAACTCATTGGCTAGAGCAGGATCAAGTGGCCATTACTTGCTTTAAGGGATGCTAGAAGAGTATCTGGTGAGAAGGGAGAGGGGATTGTGAATTAATACTGGGTAGCCAACCAAGAGTGTTGTCATAAACACTTTATAGCTTTCCATATACTGTCGCATTCATGATCTCATCTTGTGACTCAATGAGACTACTATCCAAACATACTGGAAACCCAAACCTGGAATAGGTGTTATAAGTGGCATCTGCTATGTGGGAACTTCTGGCTGTGAAGTAATTTAATGGTCCTTTAAAGGTACAAATCTAATGCAAAGGGGCTTAAATAAATTATAATGCATTTTGCTTACAAAGTGTGCATGGAAGAACGTAAGGAGTAATTCAGAAGATTTTATAGTTTAGTAAGATAATAAGAAAGAGAAATCAAGATATGTGGATTATAGCCTCAGCTTTGGGTAAGACACTGGAAGAATTTTGAGCCTCTGTTTTGTCAGCTGTAAAATTACATACTTGAACAAGGTTAGATGATCTCTAAATTCCTTCTCAAAGATAAGAGGACCCATATAACCATGATGCTGGAAGTCGTGAGCTTAAAAAAAATTAAAATAATCTATTCCAATCTCTTTTTACAATGAGATAACTTAGGCTTGGAAAGATCACCGTTTGTCTAAATTCACTTATTTAAGTTAGAAATTTGAGTCCCAGTATTATACTTTCACAAATAATTGATGCTGCATCCCAAAAGATTTTTAAAAATTTGGCCTCTTCTATCACTTTTTTTTTTTTTCATTTTCGGCAGAATCTCTGTGATAGCATTTACTTGGCTTAATAGAATGCAAATAATGAGATTTTTTTTAAAGTCATTTTTTAGCTGTAAATTCTTGGGCAAATTACTTCTTATCCTTGCGGTAAAATAATAATTGTTCCTTCTTCATAATTTTTCTTTTCTTTTTCGAGGACCGGATAAGTAATCAATAGAGACCTTAATGTACTAACACACAGCACACAGCAAGGAGTCAATCTGTAGTAACCACGATTATCATTAGTATCTCTCCAGCCAGCTGAAGTGCTTAAAACTTAAGAAAGTGAGAGCAATTTCCCCCGCAGGTTGTATAGAGGTGACTCTGATTCTCACTATTATTATTTTGTCTTTTATGATCATATCTTCCACCATCATATTATGTAGATATGAAGGCTCTGTGTAATAACTGAGGGTGTGGTACCTAAGTGGAAGTCAGACCAATCATTCTTATGCTGTCACTGAGCCCAGTAACTGGTGATTTCTAAGAGAAGAGTTAAAACAACTTAAACTAAACAACAACACCAAAAACAAAAACACTTAAATTGGGGATTCTGAATATGGGATTCACGGATGGGCTTTAAGGGAATGGGAAACCACCTGATATTTCATTCAAATGATTGACATTTTGGCCCAGGTAATTTTGGGGACTGTCCTGTGCACTGTATTTAGCAGAATCTCGGGTCTTTACCCATTAGATGCCAGTAATACTGCCCAGTCATGGGTTATGATAATCAAAATTATCTGCAGACCTTGCCAAATATCCCTTTCCTTCTTCAGAATTGCTGTGGTAAAACTTTATATGTCTGTGCATTTTTTTTTTTTTCTGGAAGGCTTATCAGTTTCATCATATTTTTTAAAAAACCTGTGACCTTAAAAGGCTTGGAACCAATCACTTAAGGTCTTTCAAAATAATAATAAAAGAACACATATCTCTAGCTGTCGTTGTGGGAAAAATGTACACCATCATGGCTAATTAAAATGGTGCAGTCTGAAAATCTGCTATGAAATATATACCTACCAATTTATTACTTTCAACTCCTGTAAAAAGACACCTCACAAAAACTATATCTGGGAAATTGTCTACTTGCTGTTCCCAGATGGCATACTTCTTAAAATACTGTCTTCAGCAGAGACTCCCACAGTCATCTACTGAATCTAGCTCTAAACTTCTAAAGGGGTTAGTGCTAATGACAAGTGGAAAAAGTCCTTGAGTCCAGAGGGGAATTAAAAATCAGTTGTTTCTCAGAAAAGAAATCAAATCATGGAATAAATTGCAAAAGTGATCAGGAGGCAGGATGGAGCAGAAGGGAGGGAGGAAGTGAAGGGAAAGGGAGGGAGGAAGTGAAGGGAAAGGGAGGGAGGAAGTGAAGGGAAAGGGAGGGAGGAAGTGAAGGGAGAGGGAGGGAGAGACAGAGAAACAGCGAGAGAGAGAGACAGAGAGAGAGAGAGAGAGACCTTTGAAAGAGTGTATCTCTTGGGAGAGGCTTGCTGGACGTCCGCCCCTGCCTTCTCCCTGGCCCCTCTGGAAAGGCAGCTGCCCCCATGTCTGCTGTGCTATAATTCCCACGTCCACAACCGCCTCATTCACCGCCTTCCAGAGTGACCACTTCTCAAAAGCCTCCTCAAATCTCAGAGGGGCCACTTTACCCACCCTTTAAGGCCCTACTTCCCGTCTACGGCTTCTTTTAACGGCGGCAGGAAAACTGGAGCATAAACCCGAACGGTAAACCCAGAAAAACGCTAACAGGCAAGGTGTGTCATCTTCCGTGGCCCCTCGGGGTCACCCAGGAAGACAAGCAACTTTCTCCCGTACTTCTCGGTCCGTCTGCCTTCCCCACTCTCAGCTTTGAATGAGACGCAGGGAGAGGGGGCGCGAGGGGGCTCGGGGCTCGGGGAGGAGCCGCGAAAGCTGCCCCCGGGGGTGGGCCTGGACCCGCGCGCCGCAGGGCGCCCCCCACTCCCTTCCCGGCGCTCCAGGAACGTCCTCGGTGCGTCCTGGGTCTGTCTGCGCGGAGTTCCCCGGGGCGCGAGGGGAGGGGACTGGAGAAAGAGGAGGGCCGGGCAGCGGAGGGGAGGAGGCGGTGCGTGCCTCGCCTGCCAAAGGGAGATCCGCTCCTCTGCGTGCCGTCCCCGGGTCCGCGCGCGGCCACAGCGCCCCGCCAGAGCCTCCGCCGCGGACTCGCCGGGAGTGAGGGTCTCCGCCGGTGCCAGCCCGCTTCTGGAGACCCTCCGCCTCCTGCCAAGCCCTGCTCTTCCAAGTCGGGCCCCGGGGCTCTGCGGCTGTTAGGGACAGAGGCAAAGAAGGGCAGGACGGTCTGGTTTCCCGTGGATGTTCCCGCCCGAGAAAGACAGCAAGTTGCGTGTGCGCCCGGGACGCGGGAGGGAAGCAGGCAGCCGCCCGCCAGCCATGTAAGTAAAGCACTCGGCTGCCCCGTGGGCGTGGGCTCCGCTGCTTTCTCCCGGGCTCCCTCTCTGCCCCGGAGCCAGAGTTGGGCTGCTCCCGGGCTCCGGACTTCCTGAGCTCGGCGGATCCATCGGCTCTCCCTGCCAGCCGCGTCCGCTCTCGGCGTCTGCCTCCGGGGGGTGCTGCCTTCCCATCCTTATCCCCTCCCTTCGTCCAGAACCCGCTGGAAAATGCCTCTTGCCCCTTTTGAGAATGGAGGGATCGTTGTGTGTCTCCATGGGTGGAGTGGCTCGGTGAGGCAATGGCAGGGGGCTAAATATGGGCTTGTCTCGGCGAGGGCGCCTCACCGCAGTTGGAGATGGGGGCCCCCTGCCCCCAGGCCACCCCCTGCTGGTCTTCCCCAGCCTCATGGCCCAGATAGATCAACTTCAGCTGCTGACTGCAGGTGACAAAATTAGAGAAAAAAGTAGTAGCCGGACCTCCCTTTTGAGTGACATCCAGAACTGAAAATGGGCGGTGGTTAGGGAAAAAACGGGTAGGGGCGAGGTGAAGAAAGGGGGAAATTTGCTATGGACCCTGAAAGCTAGAGTTAGGGGTCCTGGGGTGGAACTCTAGGGTGGATGGGCTCTGTGCTTCTGTATTCATTTCTTTATAGAAAGTGTGAGAAATGGTTAAGGAACTCTTTTTGAAAGGCTGGGGTGGAAGTAAATGCCCCTGGAATCATTTGGATGACTGGGGTTTGATGTAGAATACTGGGAAGTATGGATTGCTGTTCAGATTAGACAATCATTCAGCGTGCGAAATGATTGCAATAAAACTGTTGGAAGCAATGAATCAAAACTGCAGACCCAATATAAGTCATACACATGCATTCTTTTACAATAGAAGATGTTAAGACTAAAGAAATTCTGAAATGCTGCTGAATGAGTACAAAGAGTGTCTGGTAATAGTTCTGTACTGTGTGTGCTTCCGCAGCCCACAACGCTTGTTAAATTTATGAGACTCTGCAATTGTGAAAAATTATCCTAATTAGTTTGTTTGGCTTATGCAGAGACTTAATGCACCCTTAAAGGGACACAGAAAAGTTGCAACAAACTATGAGCATGAACTTGCAAAGCCAAAAAAAGGAAATCATGGCACGGTTCATTTTATTTTAATTGTTTATTGCCAGTGAAAATGCTACATTACTTTTAATGTGAGTATATACTATATAGAATGAATTCATTGGCCTGTCAAATAAAAATCAGGCGTTTCTTTAAGTAAATAGCTGTCAGAGTTAATTTGGAAACATTTATAGAAGATAAAGACATGAAAAAGCTTTGAGCTGGTTTGACAAAAATCGAGTTATGGAGAAGCTCATAGAGAGAATTAGTTCTTCCCACTTTTAAAGTGTTGAGGCAAGTCTCAATGTTTATTAATTGAAAATTGTAGACTAGCTGAAACAGTGTTATCACTTCTTTTAATGCCTTTAATTTTTAATGTTTCCTGTTGTTTTACCAGGGACCATCATCTTTAGTACAGAGGATGGAAAGTTGATGCCCGGTAAGACTGAAGATCCATTCTGCATTACGGAACTGTGGATTATCTGTGGGTCCCTGGTGATTTCACACCTTCATTCACTCCTGCAGTCCCTGAACACTTACTTGGGGTCCTCATTGCCCTATCTGGTGAAAGATGGCATCCAGCCTGACTTGTACTGGAGTAATCTGGGCTTTGCTGTCTTTTCTTTGTGCTGCCACCTCCTGCGTGGGGTTCTTTATGCCGTACTGGCTCTGGGGATCACAGCTGGGCAAGCCTGTGTCCTTCGGTACCTTCCGGAGGTGCTCATATCCTATGCATGATGAGAGTCGGCAGATGATGGTGATGGTGGAGGAATGTGGGCGCTATGCCTCCTTCCAGGGCATCCCCAGCGCAGAATGGAGGATCTGCACCATAGTGACCGGCCTGGGTTGTGGCCTCCTCCTCCTGGTGGCGCTCACTGCCCTCATGGGTTGCTGTGTTTCCGACCTCATCTCCAGGACAGTGGGAAGAGTGGCTGGAGGAATTCAGTTTCTTGGGGGTAAGTGACTTGCTGAGCTTGAGTTGTTTACTGGAATCCCAAAGCAGTATTAAAAGTTATGTTTCAGTTGTCTACTGAGATTATTATAAATGACACCTGGAATGCATAAGAGAAATAGATTTGGAATGGCTTTGATGATAGGTTGCCAAAGTCAAGATTATCGTCAGAATTGCTTTACAACTTCAAGAGTTCTTAATTTCTGTACGTATACATCACTGGCCTGCTAAGTGCCACCTATGTGAAACAGTAACATCTAGGTTGTTTGAGGTGTAGTAGGGGTGACAGTTTGGATTTTATAGCTTCTTGTTCTTTATGTTAAACAATAGACAATTAGATTATCTTTGTCTTCATGGAATCCTCGGGTCTTTAAAGGTAAAGATTTCACAGAAAAGTGGAAAAGGTTTTTGATTCAACATTGTTATCATGAACCTCTAATACACTTTGGTGGATGCAAAATTTACTCTTGCCCAATCTTAAACTCTATTTCTAAATAAATGTTAACTATTTTAAATGAGAGATCAGTTTTATATAACAACTATGAACTTAATTATTCTACAGAGATAGCTATCCACTTAATTACCTTGTTAGATCTTAACCTTCCTGGGTGCTCTTGCTGTGGAAAAAAAAGAAAAGGGATATTTAGCAAATGATGTGTGCTTGTCCCAGATGGACTGGATAGTCTCACTAATGCCAGAAAAGGTTTGATTTTTACTTGGATTTCCTCCAGCAAGTATTGCTTCAATATCTTTGGTCATATGGTTTTAATTGTACTTTATGTATTTTCCACTGTGCTTTTCACCTCCATTCTTCAACCTGACTGGCTGAACTTGTCTGATTTACAGTCCACTCTGGTGAAATATGACAACCTCCATAGATAGTGCAGAATGAAGGGAAATAGGAAGCCTGGAAAACTTATACAATGTATTTGGAACTTCATTACAAAGTAAAGGTCTGTTACTCCCTCGTTTGGTGTTTTCTTACATCTTTTGTGAAGAATCCAGAAGAAGAAAAACAAATTAAAAATGAGTAGTTGTGAGATGGTCTTCCCACATTAGAGAACCCCAGTGGATTATTTCAGAGTATTTAATATAAAACTTTCAAGTAACATTTTAAGTAATATTTAATTCTTGTGCTGAAAATGCAAGTGGCAAAGTTTTGTGTTTTGAAATGTGATAGAAAGTTTTGTTTTGAAGTGAGATAGAATTGTCCATTCTTTCCTTACTGATGTAACTTTGTTCTCATTTGGTTTTTTTCCCATTGGTCTTGCACCTTAGTCCCTCCTGGGAGGCAGTGTGGGGGACCTACCTGTCATCTCTTTACAGCTTCAGTGTTTAACACTGACAAAAGTCTTGCATGTGAGATGTATATTTACACAGGTATGTAGTTAAAACTATTAGGAAACCTAAAGAAGTTGTCGTTGAAAGTGGAAATGTAAATTCAGAGTTTGAAAACTTACAAATTTTAAGAATAGATTTTAAGAATAAATGCCAAGAGTATTTAAAATTAAGTATTTCAAATTTAATTCTATTAAGAATAGAATTAATGCCAAGAGTATTTAAAATTTTTTTCTGTAAGAATAAACTTGGTCTGCTGTTTGTGTTTCACTTGGCTCAGGAAAAATGCTTAGGCAGTTTCATTTTCTCCTCTTATGGTAAATATTACTTTCCATTTTTCCTTCGTCTTAGGGCAGGGCCTGCTATTATTTCTGGCAGAACGGGAAAATGCTTACAAAGAGAAATCAGTTTTTATTGATTATCTTTAAATGTGTAATGAAGGAAGGCAACAGGAAGTGAATCTGAGTCCCATGAGATTTATGGTTCCTTCTCTAAGCTGTGTATAGATTTTTTTTGAATTATATAGAGCTAAATGTTCTACTTTACAGAATACCCAAGGGGACAGACAATTGGGGAAATTATATATATTTTTAAAGAACCATGTTTTTTTCTTTGTGTGTACTTTTCGTGAACTCTGGCTTGGTAAGAGTTACTGACATTAAACTAAGAGTATAATTTGTTAGTAGCAGCTGGCCGGGCGCGGTGGCTCATGCCTGTAATCCAGAACTTTGGGAGGCCGAGTCGGGCGGATCACGAGGTCAGGAGATGGAGGCCATCCTGGCTAACACGGTGAAACCCGGTCTCCACTAAAAAATACAAAAAAATTAGCCGGGGGTGGAGGCGGGCGCCAGTAGTCCCCACTGCTTCGGAGGCTGAGGCAGGAGAATGGCGTGAACCCGGGAGGCGGAGCTTGCAGTGAGCCGAGATCGCACCACTGCATTCCAGCCTGAGTGACAGAGCAAGACTCCGTCTCTAAATAAATAAATAAATAAATAAATAAATAAAATAAAAAAAGATAAATAAAATTTGTTAGTAGCAGCTGATACTCTCTCATTTCTCAAAAATATTTCTTATACTGGCAAAAATAATTCTGGACGTAAAATCTAAGAGGGTTTTACAGAATCTCACCTCTCGAGGGCACAAGTAAACATACCCACTACCAAAGATAACAGTAAATTTAGAATTAAAAAATAACTTGAAATATGGAAAAGGTTTTCAAGAATCTGCTGTTTATCACTGTTACTTAATGGAGACCAGATGACAAAAAAAAAAAAAAGCTTCGAAAAGAATTCCCTAGGTAGCTTGTTCATTTCATAATTGTTTGGGTTTTTATTCACAAAAACTTATGCAGTAAGTAATTTTATTTTAATAAATTTTTCCTATGATGAGTTGGGTTTCATAAAGACTCGGCAGAATGCCAAACCAGTGAGTTCTATGAATCTCATAGACTGCCATGCTTCAGAAATGTAATCAACATGCAGGGAACTTTGCTATGAGGCAGATTCTCCTGCTAAAAATGATATGCCCAGGAGGGTTATGTTTAGCTAAAGTTAGGCTGCTCCAAAAACAACAGGAAGCAGGAGAATGGCAAAATACAGAGGCATCCTGCTTAACCCCGCCTGCTGTGTCTAGCGTTTGCACATATGGTATAACATCAGGCAGTAAAACCCCTGCAGTACTTTGGAACAAGTTAAAGGACAAAATGTCAAACTTAATTCTGAATCTTCTTGCTATGGTTGGTTAGAGCTTAAAATGTCAGCTGTCAACTGATAGAGCAATGTAAAATGGGGCTGCCATACGTGGATATTTTCTACCTATAGTAGGAATACCTCAAGGAGGCAATGACTATCACTTTTCTTGTGGTAATCTGTACAGAAACTGTAATTGCCACCATCTCCATTTCATGTTATAAGGTATGTTTATGTCCTAACTTTAAAGAACCAGTGTGAGTTGAGTCACCCTCAACTGAGTTTTTAAAAGACATGTAGAAAGCCTGTGGGAAATACAATGTAAAATAAAAATGTTAACATGTATATAGTATGGTAAGGATGCTAGGAGAAAATAGAGGCTTTAATGTTTTTGATTGGTGAGTATAAAATTTTGTGCTTTCAAGTACCGTTTTAGTCATTAAGGACTTTAATAGAATTTAAAAAATTAATATCAAACTTTTTGATGCACGTATTAGTAAGATTTACATGCCCTGCAAATGATACACGTAAGAATGTTATAAAGACATATTAAGTGTATTTGTAAGTTCTGTCAGGTGGTGCTTGCAAATGTCAGAATCTGAATGTGTACATTTCATCTTAAGAAACTGCTGGTGCAGTAATGAGGAAGTACCAAAGAGAGTCCCAGATTTATATTATTCCACGTTTAGTTTGATCGTTAGTCATATATACATATGAAATGCGTGTGGAATGCTAATCAGCAGTAAACCATTACCTTTCCTGCTTAGACACTGTTCTAAGAAGCCAGATATTATCTCGCTAATTGATAGTTAAGTGCTGCTGAAGACAGTAATGATGTCAGAATGTTTCTTTGAGCATCCCTTTCTCTATGTTATGAAAGCATCATTGCCTTTTCAGAGTCTCCTTACTGTAGAGTTCCACCTGGGCCTGTCTTTCATGCCTTGAGGGAGACTGCTTAGGACTCTCCTTCCCTTGCTTTGCTGTAAACCTGACCTGTCATATGATATGCCACGTTATGCTTTTCTTTATATCCAAGCTCTCTGCCAAGTGACAGCTGAGTAATAAGCTAAATAATGAGTGTTGGCATATTAATGGGCATAGTGGCTTTCTGTGACAGTGTCTTAACTGAAAACAGTTGCTCTAATTTAAAGAAATGTAGAGACTTCTTCTTAGGCCACTTGGGGAAGCAGGCAGGGCTCTTTTTTTTTTTTTTAAATTATGCCTTATAGATTACTATAATAACTACTCTTGTTTTATTTGGCTCACTGTAACCTATGATAGAAGGTCCAGGTGAGTTGTCTTGAGTTTTAAGCCAGCAGTTTTTAAACTCTAGTATGCATCAGAATCACCTGCGGGACCTTTTAAAACAAGGATTGCAGAATTTCTGTCAGTAGATTTGGTAGAGTACCTGATAGTTTGCATGTCTGACACGTTTTCAGGTGATGCTGCTGCTGCTGGTTCAGAGAAGACACCTTGAAAACCATGTTCTAAGTTAACCATTTCCTATTTAAGAAGATGAGACTTCTGGTAGATGGCTTACTTTCAGAACTGAGTTAAAGTGTAGTTGTGTCATAATCTGCTATAAACCTCTCTAAAACTGAACTATAAAGGGGTGTACCGCTGTAGTTTGGTATTGATTTAGCACATTCTTGTTCCATTTCTCTTAGTTCTTGTCACAACAAATTGTCTGGAATTCTCTCTCAATGCATATTATATATATAGATACATACATATATATGTTATAATATATACGCTATATATAACATTTCCTTTTATTTATCATTTTCTTATACGAGACACAAGATTTTATGTATGAAGTATTCAAAATAAGACCTTAATACAACTTCTGAAGTTTGCATGCAGTGGATTTTCAGTAAGAAATTGTTAATTGAAAGATATGAAGACTGTACTATAGACCATAGGGATGGTCCTGGACATCCCTTGGCCAACTCTGTACAGTCATGTGCATCTTGGAAACATAGAATGATTAGGCCAGAAGGGCACCCTAGGAGCCAGTCCTTCTGAATTTCTCCTGCAAGGTAGAATGGCACTTAAATCAGCTTTAACTAATGAAAAGATCTCCTGGTCTTCAGCATCTTTGGGGAAGAAGATGATAAACTCTTGCTCAGTGGTCATACTTTCTAGGGCCACAGACCATGCCTTTCATCACAACCACGAACACTGATAATATAAAGGAGCAAGCTTGAAATGGAGGCCTACATGGTGAAACAGTGGGAGTGGGGCTTTGCCAGCCAGGAGGAGTGAACAGGAGATGCGTGCCGGGCTCACACCTATAATCCCAGCACTTTGGAAGGCCAAGGCAGGCCGATCACCTGAGGCCAGGAGCTCGAGACCAGCCTGCCCAACATGACGAAACCCTGGCTCCACTAAAAATATGAAAATTAGTCAGATGTGGTGGTGTGTGCCTGTAGTTCCAGCTAATCTGGAGGCTGAGGCATGAGAATTGCTTGAACCCAGGAGGCCGAGGTTGCAGTTGAGCCGAGATTGTGCCACTGCAGCCTGGGTGACAGAGCAAGACTCTGTCTCAAAAAAAAGGAAAGAAAGGAAGATACACTGCAGGCAGCTGACAGTGAGCACCAGCGAAAGCATGCACTGTAAGCTCAGGATTTGTTAAAAGCAAGGATGTTGAGAAATTAATAAATCTTTTATAATATAGAGAACACAAAATTTTATATGTTTGATTCTAAGAGTGTTTTTAAATGGTGTTTCCAAATTGTCATGGTCACCAGTTTAGTTTTTTACATACTGTTTTTCTAAAAAAAACTTGTTTTCTAAGTCTTAATATGAGAAAGATTTTTATTGTTTTGATGTTTTCCTATGAAGTTTCTAAGTTCTCCATATCAGGATTCAGTGCAATATTCTTTTTTTTTTTTGAGATGGAGTTTTACTCTTGTCGTCCAGGCTGGAGTGCAATGGTGTGATCTCAGCTCACTGCAACCTCTGCCTCCTGGGTTCAAGCGATTCTCCTGTCTTGGCCTCTCTAGTAGCTGGGATTACAGTCGCCTGCCACCATGCCTGGCTAATTTTTGTATTTTTAGTAGAGACAGTGTTTTTTTTTTTTAATTTTATTATTATACTTTTTAAGTTTTAGGGTACATGTGCACAATGTACAGGTTTGTTACATATGTATACATGTGCCATGTTGGTGTGCTGCACCCATTAACTTGTCATTTAGCATTAGGTGTATCTCCTAATGCTATCCCTCCCCCCTCCCCCCACCCCGCAACAGTCCCTGGAGTGTGATGTTCCCCTTCCTGTGTCCATGTGTTCTCATTGCTCAGTTCCCACCTATGAGTGAGAACATGCAGTGTTTGGGTTTTTGTCCCTGTGATAGTTTACTGAGAATGACTATTTCCTTGTTGGCCAGGCTGGTCTTGAACTCCTGACTTTAGGTAATCCACCCGCCTCAGTCTCCCAAAGTGCTGGGATGACAGGCCTCAGCCACTGCACCCAACCTCAATACAATATCCTTTTAGCTTTCTAGTAGGCTTAAAACTCACCAGCGAGCTTATTCCATGTAAAGAGTCCAAGGCCTAGCCCCGGAGAGACTGCTGGGAAGGTCTGGGTGGGGCCCAGGGAGCACTTTGAACAAACTCCCCACGTGTTCTAGACACAGATGGTCCACAGACCATATTTGGAGAAATACAAACCAATTTTATTTGCCTAAAACCTCATATTGTACTAGTATTGGCATGTAGACTTACACCACTGTTAAGCTTAGAGAGAATCATTGTTACCTCTGTAGTGGTCATTTTGGGGGTGATGTGATTTGAGCTGCAGAACATCAGAACTGGTGTAGGAACAGATGCGTTTATTGTTGGTTTTGCTTTTATATTGCTTGCTGACCTTGGGTGATGGTTAGCCTTGTATATACACTCATAAAAAAGAATGAAATATTTTCCATCCTATACTTAGATGAGGACTGTATTTTGATGTATGACTCCAGCTACAAATTGCAAACCCCACCATCATTCCCAGTGCTGTGTTTTTCCTCCTTCATCCTGCAACAATGTGATGTTGCTGCTACATGTTCTGTTAGAGTGGGCTCAGATCTAGTTTCTTTTTTGCCAAATTTATCAGTTTTTCCCTGTTTTGAGTTACTGTTTTTTACTTTTTAACTTTGTATTTTTGAAGTAAAAATAATAATCATAGTAAGTCTTAAAATAGTGGGATATAGAGTTTTCCATTATACTTGGACTTATTAGCAGCTATGCAACACTTTTTCGCTAAAATTATTTGTTTTTGACATGGTTCAGTTCTCCATTTACTTTAGGCAGAGTAGAGTCTTTCTAAGAGAGTTGTTTGATTTTTAACTTACTTCCCTTAGTTTCCACCAGCAAACACAGCCATAGCGAGATACTGCTGAGGCCATGGTCAGTATGGATTAGTTAGCCTCACTAACAGACTGAAATGCAAATTGTTGACCTATCTTGTGAAAACAAATTGTTAGTCACAAAGGAAACCAACTGAGGAATGCAAATTCATAAACATTTCTATAGAAAGAACTCAAAAACCACACTCAAGAGATCTTTACATCATTCTGTGTATCATATCATACTTACATATCAATGATACTTAACATCATTCTATGTAAGTATCATGAGATGCATACAATTTGCACTCCACACAAAGTCATCACTGTTATACACTCTGTATTTGAACTCTCCAGGTTGGCAAGGGTGTCTTATTGTGGGTGTTGGTTATAATCAGAAAGAATAAAAGCAGCAACTCAAAACTTTTATTCTTGAATGTCACAAGAATTGATCTTGTTGCTCCCTTGAAGCATCAGCCTCAAGTGAGTTCTGCGGAACATTAATTCCTGGGTGTACCAATAGGTGCTACCAGGAAAAAGAAAAACAGTTTTAGGGACAAGTATATTTGAGAAGCACTTGGTTTCGGAAAGTTAATAGATTCATTGCAGCAGAACTTCACAGAGCTTTTGGTGTGTTGATGCATATTGCCAATCTCCTAGATAAAATGGGGAGGAATATAGGATTCAATATTTTCCTAATTTATTCGGGTCCTGCACCCTGAAGGGACCCATGATCTGTAGAACATATTCAGTTTTCATTTCACCTCAGTGAAGCAGGTGATTAATTTTTTTTTTTTTTAACAGATGAGAACACTGAATTTTAGAGCATGAAAACCAAAGTTATACCATTATACCTAGTTACTGACTAGGCTATGAATACTATCACCATAATATTAGAAGTGTTGATTAAACTTCTACTTTATATTACATTTAGAAATCAGAATTTTTGTTCACCATGAATAAGTCTCAACATCATGGAATATTCTTATTGTCTCTTTGGCCCTCAGTTTATGCTTCTGGTATGATAGAAATACTTGTAATATGATATAGCAACTTTTTGCCAATATTCAAAAATTTATATTACATGTTAATATTAATAATGTAATGTGTAATAGAGAGGCCATTTTGGGAGAATGCCAAAATATATGACCAAAGCAAGCATACTGTCTTTTAAAAATTATTTAACAGACGATCGTGTGCTGGCTAAATTTTCTAGTGTAGACACCCACTGTTGGAAGCCTTTGTAATAACCGTTTATTAAGGTTAATGATAATATTAATTCCAAGGGACATAGTTCTTAAATAACAAAACAAAAGGCTTTGTGTCTTTCTTTAAAAATGAAGGATAATGTCCTACTTTATCAATCTGGATCAATAAAATGTAGAAACAAATGGAAGTTTTAGCTATATCATAATAAAAAAAAGTCCAGGAATTTCTCAGAGATTTTTAAATGGTCATTTTTAGAGGCTCATGGGGTTGCATACAACATTGCCCATTTCTGGTCATTAATATTGTTAAGTTATTATTGGGGATCTAGTTTTTAAAAAATTTTCTTTATCTGGGCCGAGTGCAGTGACTCACATCTGTAATTAATCCCAGCACTTTGGGAGGCCAAGGTGGGCAGATCATGAGGTCAGGAGTTCGAGATCAGCCTGACCAACATGGTGAAACCCCATCTTTACTAAAAATACAAAAATTAGCGGGGTGTGGTGGCACGCACCTGTAATCTCGGCTACTCAGGAGGCTGAGGCAGGATAATCGCTTGAACCTGGGAGGCAGAGGTTGCAGTGAGCCGAGATGCGCCACTGCACTGCAGCCTGGGCAACAGAGCAAGACTCTATCTCAAAAAAAAAAAAATTATCTGGTAGATGTCATTCCAGTTAGTGATTTGCTCTTAGAATTAATGAAATTGAAATTGTAAGCTCCAGAGCTGACCTGCTTATCACTTCAGTAAATAATTACCCTCCATGGGTCTCAGATTTTTAATAATCAAACAGCACCAGGTATCTTGATGTACAAAGCATGTATAAAAATATTGTTGGATAAAAAAGAAAGTTTCATTTTATGGTTCTCTGTTTTTCTTATCTCTTCAAATAGGGTAGGAACTATGACTTATATTTTTATTCTAGCACTGCAGTGACTAGAATAGTAAATGACACCTTATATATCCAATTAATACTTGGTGTATTCTTTAGATTTAATTATTTATTAGCAACACTTGTATCTACAAGGTGTGACCTTATTCTTCTGTACCTCATGGGAATATTTCAAAGATAAAAGGAAGTAATGCTACCAATGTGAAGATGTTTAAGCAATGTCCCCTTAGAACTGAGGTTCCTGCATAATGTTAGTTCTTTGGAAAAAGTATTTAGTCGTCATGTATGTTGAAACGATGGTGTGTCATACTACAGTTCCCTCTTCAAGCACATTTTAACAGCTCTGAATAATTCTGCAATAAACAAATCAGCTTAAGTTTATTTAACACTTTGTTTCACAAACTTATTTGGGAATGGCAGGGCCCTATTTACTTGTAATATGCATTAACATCTCTTTGAATTAATGGTCAACAGAACAAACTTTGGGAAATACCAAGTTAAAGTATGTTGTAGATCCAGGGGACTGGTGGTTAAGGGCATTTACTTATCCAGTGCCCACTGTATGTCAAATAATGTGCTACGTGTTGGGATAAAAATTGGGTTCCTGCTGTTGCTGAGCTCACGGTCTTATAGAGGAAACCAACATGCAAGGTATAATTACAGTCCAAGGACTCATGAAATGTAACACACACACTTCTGTGTTTTGCTCAGATGGGGATCAGCTGGTGAGGCTCACTCAGCAGCCACGTGAGGGGCTCAGCAGCTTCACACACTGTGTGCCACTCATTTTCCATCCCGCCCTTTCCCTGCTTGGCTGTAAATCACAAGGACTATGTTTCCTGGAAGGCTGAGCATCTGGCACCTAGACATCCGGCCAGTGGGAGGCACTTTTGGAAGACAGAAGGAGACTGGGAGAATCCAGGGTATTTCTCCTTCTCTTGCATTTCCTTGTGCAGTTTCGTGGGCATGGTTCTCTCCTCCTAGAAAGCCCTGCCCTTCATGGTCCCAGCTCTCATCAGAAAATCACAACATGATCCTACCCTAGTCAGGAAGCCCAGTCCTCTCATCACTAGTAATGCCATCTTCTGTCAATATCACTCCTATTGGACAGCAATAGTTTTCTGTTGATGCTACTTTCTGGGTTGCCTCTTTAGCTCCTGTTTGGCCTTTTAGCTTTTCTGTCATCTGTAGAACCAATTTCTTGCACAAAATTATCTGTGTTTGAAATATCTAGGATGGTTTTGGCTTCCCTGGATGGACCCTGGGTGAAACACAATACATAATTCAAATTCATACTGCTGCCAAGGCAGTATGGAGGATTGTGTCTTGCTATGAACTTATAGGATTCTTGGTGACTAGACCAAAATCACAGATGTTTAATCTAGGAATGTCCAGGGTCCAGTGGAGTATGAACAAAATGCTGCAGGTGTGCAGGGCAGGAGTGACATTGTGTCTGGGAAGGTGTCATAGCAGAGGTGCTAGTTGACCTGGGTCTGGTGAGCAGACAGCTTCCTCAGCCTTCAAACAGGGGAACATCAAGTCCTCAAAGCCAAGGAATTGTAAAGAGATCTGATGGGAGTTCAGGGAATGGTAATGGGTTTACTACAAGGTATGAGGTGAGAGTGATGTGATAGGGACTAACGTGGAGAGGACAGATGGAGTCAGGTTATGAAGGCCCCGATTTATGTTCCAAACTGAGGATTCTTTTTTTTTTTTTGAGATGGAGTTTCACTCTTGTTGCCTAGCCTGGAGTGAGGTGGTGCAATCTTGGCTCACTGCAACCTCTGCCACCTGGGTTCAAGCAATTCTCCTGACGCAGCCTCCTGAGTAGCTGGGATTACAGGCACATGCCACCACGCCTGGCTAATTTTTATATTTTTAGGAGAGACAGGGTTTCACTATGCTGGCCAGGCTGGTCTTGAACCCCTGACCTCAGGTGATCCACCCACCTCGGCCTCCCAAAGTGCTAGGATTACAGGTGTGAGCCACCGTGCCTGGCCCCAACTTGAGGATTATGTACTTAACTAAATTGAAGCTTTTGAGTGGCTATGGGTGCCACTGACTTAGGAACTATATAGTCTAGTAGCAGTGAGCAGCAGAGATTGGCTTGGGGAACACTAAAAGCAGGAAAGGCAGTTTACAGGCCTGTTATAGCAATGTCGGCCAGCGATGGTGAGAATCTCAGTGAAGCTGTGGGAACAGAAAGAAAAGGATTTTGAAGAATTTTCTGAAGTAGGGTCAAGCCCTGCTGTCACAATGAATATTTTTAGATGAATAGATGAATGAATGAATATCTCAGTAATTTTATATCTCTGTTTATATAAGTGGCCAGCATTTTCTTTTTTTCTTTCTAGTTCCTCAAAAGTTAATGAAAAGGGGGAAAGAAAATACAATAAATTACAACTGTTTTGGCTTTCAGTGGGTTATTTTTTAAAGTAGTAAATATTGTCGTTACCATGGTATATAGATGTGACTTATTATACAGCTTTACAATGTGCATATCTCTGATTTTAGAATCATTTGCACATTGGTCTGCATGTAAGCATGTGTTACTAACTGTCCGGCACACCTGGGGGCTTAAAAGGGGCATACTGATGACAATTAAAGCAGCCGACAGTGTCACTGAACTTCACTGCTTCACACAAAAAGACACTCTTTTTTTCTTCCTAAAAATGCAGGAAATGCTGTGTATGTGTATATATATATATATATATATATATATACACACAATAATTAGATGTAAGAGTGATTTTATACATCTCATTTTCATAAACAATCTGATGTTTTCTTTTTTTCCCTCCATGTTTTAATGAATCTATTCTTATTTTATTAGTCTAGAGATCTGATGGGAGTTCAGGGAATGGAAACAGATTTACTACGAGGTATGGGGTGAGGGTGCCCCAAATATTTTTTTTGAGAAAAATCTAGTAGATTTTAATCATAGCTAAAGTTAAAATGTCCTAAATTTTATTAGGTTAAGCATCCTGCAATAGCCATTAATGGCTTCCTTTTTGCCCAAGAAGGATGTCTCATAACACATGATACATAATACTATGAAAAGAAAAACTTTTGACAAATTGAATTTAATAGCTTATTTGAGCAAAGAATGATTCTCTAATCAGGCAGCCCTCAGAACCAAAGGAGGCTCAGAGAGTCTCATTGGGCAAACAGGTGGGCAGGGAGCATTTATAGATAGAAACGGAAGTGAGGTACATAAACAGCTTGATCAATAATTTGATATTTTAAATTATACCTATATTTTACTTATAAAGACATAAATGAATGTTATTTATCAACCTGTTTACCATTGAAAATTGCTGTCAGTTACCTGTAGTAAATTGATCTTTTAGTCTGGAGACCTAATAGATTGCCTTCACAGCTTATGTTAGTTGTGTTACAGCTATGTATTAAAGTAAAGCAAATAAACTAGCTATCCCTTGATTGTTGTCTATGAGTTAATGCTCATGGTATGTCCCAAGAGCCAATTGCATTGAAGGCCATGACACACAAAACGTACTCTTGTCAATCTAGTGTAATTTATAGTTCTCATATATTTGCCATATCACATTTTTGGGAAAAGCAATGTGCCTGTAAGCTGTAAAATGTTATGATTCTGTGATAAAATATAATCCTCATTTGATATTGTGCTCCTTAGCAAGACTCACTATGTATGAGGCATGGATTTCCTAGTTGTTTCTGTATATTCCCTCAAGCTCCAGAAGTTGTATTAAAGCACATACCTCTTATGCCATCTTATGATGAGATTATCCTGTTTGCCCTCTCAGTAATCTACTAATGCACCTTCCATATGGCTGTATTGGGGTGGTGTGGGGTGCAATTGGGCACACGCATAAAGCGGTGGACTCCTTACAGGACTCTGTCATTTCAACATGTGTGTGGCAGGAAAGTGGGAACCTAGGTACATGGTCAGAGTCACCATAGACTTCTCGTTTTTGGCAAGATTTGGCTCCCCATAACAATCCAAGCTCCCTGTATTATTTCTTCTTCCTGGCTGTGTGTGCACAGTTGTCTTGGGTAGAAGTATGAGGTTTTCCATGTTCTCTTCATGTCTAGAAGGGAACTACAATGGAGTCATTATTTTCTGCAGTTTGGTATATGTTGGAATGTTGTTTTTGTTGTTTTGCCCTTCTTACTTGGGTTTGCATTACCCAATCTAAAGGGAAAATTATCATCCTAGACATTAAACCTGTTCCTTTATAGACTGTATAGTCAGGCCTACGTAAGAATATTACTTACCATAACATTACTCTAAAGAAGAATATTAACTCTAGTCTTAAAGGAAGTTACCCTGGTACACACTAGATATAAAAACATAAAGAAAAAAATTAATGTTTTTTTTTTTGAGACAGTTTCACTGTTGTTGCCCAGACTGGAGTGCAATGGTGTTCTCAGCTCACCGCAACCTCCGCCTCCTGGGTTCAAGTGATTCTCCTGCCTCAGCCTCCCAAGTAGCTGGGATTACAGGCATGCATCACCATGCCCGGCTAATTTTTGTATTTTTAGTAGAGACGGGGTTTCTCCATGTTTGTCAGGCCACCTCAGGTGATCTGCCTGCCTCGGCCTCCCAAAGTGCTGGGATTACAGGTGTGAGCCACTGTGCCCAGCCATTGGTTCTTTGTTTTTATTCACTTATTCAACAAATGTATTTTAGGTGCCCGGCTCTGCTCTAGGCCTTGGAGATAGAGTGCTGCTCAGAAAAGTCTGGATCTTGCCTACTAAGAATCTAAATCTAGTAAGAGAGACAAACATTAATCAAATTCTCCCCAAAATGAAAGTAAAATTACAGACATGATAAACATTAGAAAGAGAAAATATGTCACAGGCAGACATGACCTAGATGGGTGCCAAGGAAGACATTCCTAAGGAAGTCAGGCTTTAGTCGAGGCCTGACACGGAGGAGGAGGGGAGGGAGCCTCTCAGGGAGGGAACAGCAGGGACAAGACAAGGACAAGGTGCTTGGGGGTGAGGGAGCAAGTTGCCTTCGAGGCACGCTAGACCAGAGGACACGAGGGAGGAAGGGTCAGGTGAAGCTGGAGAGGGAGGCAGTGGCCAGAAGGACTTGCATTGAGGATTTGTTCATGATATTTATGAGATCAAAAGCCAATGAAGAGGTGAAGAGGTATGAACCAGGAGTTGCTGTTTATCCCTATACTTGCTTGCATGAGAAGTCTGTTCATTTAGGCAAACCGTGGGAGAGTTAACTTGAGGGTTTGTTGGCTGGAAGGCACCTGGATTCTTTCACTTACGCTAGTCCTTGTGAGGTAGAGGTAACCATTATTGTAATTTGGAAAGAGAAAATGTCATTCTGGAATTTCTCTATGTATTGTTTGAACGTGTAAGTTAACACTGGTGTCTAGGTATTTGATTAGGAGGTACAACTGTTAGAATTTTGCACCCAGCCATATATGGTAGCTCACACCTGTAAACCTAGCACTTTGGAAGGCTGAAGCCAGTGAATTGCTTGAGCCCAGGAGTTCAAGACCAGCCTGGGCAACATGGCAAAACCCTGTTTCTACAAAAAATACATAAAAATTATCTGGGCATGGTGGCATGTGCCTGTGGTCCCAGCTACTCAGGGGGCTGAGGTGGGAGGATCACTTGAGCCTGGGAGGCAGAGGTTGCAATGAGCTGAGACTGTGCACTGCACTCCAGCCTGGGTGACAGAGCAGGACCCTGTCTTAAAAAAAAAAAAAAAGGCCGGGCGCGGTGGCTCACGCCTGTAATCCCAGCACTTTGGGAGGCCGAGGCGGGCAGATCACAAGGTCAGGAGATCGAGACGATCCTGGCTAACACGGTGAAACCCTGTCTCTACTAAAAATACAAAAAATTAGCCGGGCGAGGTGGCAGGCGCCTGTAGTCCCAGCTACACGGGAGGCTGAGGCAGGAGAATGGCGTGAACCCGGGAGGCGGAGCTTGCAGTGAGCCGAGATCGTGCCACTGCACTCCAGCCTGGGTGAAAGAGCGAGACTCCGTCTCAAAAAAAAAAAAAAAAAAAAAAAGAATTTGGCATCCTGTACATTTTCTTCATAGAATATTGTATGCTTATGATAACTTAATTTTTGCAATTAGGTGTATAATGTCTTTCTTCTCTGTAACTCCCCAAGGTCAGAGGTCTGTTTTAATCACCACACTATTTCCAGAGCCTACCAAAGTGCCTGACAGAGAATGCAATAATAATTTGCTCTTTGCCTGAGAATATAATATGGCCTCCTTGAAAAGCTGTTGTATATATACTTTTAACCCAGTTCAATTTTGCAGCTTTTGATCCAATTTCTACTTTGCAGAATGGCAGATGCTAGGCCTTGTGTTGAATAATGACTTAAATATGACGATGTCTGTCTTCAGGAGGCTCAGAATCTGGTGTGTGGAATTATACAGACGAATGATGCAGCTGCTAAGATGATTGCTGTTTGGTTGATATCCTCAAGATCCTGTAAGATACACATATTGGGTAAGCTATGGAACAAGGTCATCGTCTGTCTGCCTTAGCCAAACTCAGCTGCAGACCCTGAATCTTTTCTCCTGAATTTTCAGCATTGCCATTAAAACCACACGCCCACAAAAGGGCCAGGCAAGGGTACGTTCAGATCTCTTGAATGTTTTGCTACTGATCAAATTCCTGCATTGTGAAATGCCTTCCCATTGGTTGGAGGTTAGCTGTGGTAGCCACGTGATCATTAAATTTCCATCCTCTCCCCTGATCCTGCTTTATAGGATTGGCTCTGCATTGATTTCCTTAATGGTCTTACCCTCCAAATACCCCAGTTTGATAAAAGTCTCACTGGACTACAATTCACATGGTTGGGTCTTGTTACCCTCTTCTTAGCGATTTGCAGAATGAGACCCTGGACTCTGGGACATGTAAGACAGAAAGAGCGAGATGAAAGATGGGATGAGAAATGCAGTCGATGTGACTTGGCAACTGATTGTCATGTGAGATTATGCATCAGTAGCAGCTCTCTATTTTCAAGTCCGTGTGCCTCCTAGAATGAGGCTGCTGCTTTTGGAGACTGATGTGTCTACAGGAGGCCTGATTTAGGAAGCAAGGGGATGAGTTGAGTTCTGGACAGCTTTTGGTTCAAGTTCTGCAGGGACTTTAAGGTGGAAGGCCAAATGGATAGTTGGAAACTCCGGGCATAGAGCACATGAGAAAGATCAGGGTAAAATACATAGATTCATAAAAACTGTGTTTTGAAAACCTTCACGTGAGTAGATACTACTTCATTTACTCTTAAAAACACATGGCTTTTGAATTTTGACATTTTCTTTTACATTTGACTGGTTGAAAGGCAAGCTCCTAGCTGTGTCTACTTTAATCATAATTTTCAGCCTCCCCTCAGATAGTGCCAGCTGCTTAACAGTTACTACGCCGGTGGACCAGGATGATGGAGAAGTCTGTACTTTATAGGAATAGCACTTTTTTTTGATTTGTTTTTGGTCTGGAATAGATTGCAATAAAAATCAAAGTAGGAAAATAATTATGATGTTCATTAACAAAAGATATTTTGGGGGAAAGTAGAATCTAGAAGTGACCATGTAGTTAAAAAAAAAAGAGAAGTGAAAGCTGAATATTTTAATTTCTTCTTCTTCTTCTTCTTCTTTTTTTTTTTTTTTTTTTTTGGTCTCATGCATAAAGATGGTATTCTATTTTGATCGCCTGGTAGAAGAAAGTCAGTTCATTTATCTCATCCACCCACTGGTGGCTATCCTGATTATAGCCTCCTGGTAGGAACCATTTAAAATTCAATTTGGCTGTCTGTGCCCTTGGTGCTCAGTAGGTTTCATTAAATTACACAGCGGTGAGCTCTTCTTCCCTGTGTGGCACCTTTTGATGTACATTTGACTTCAGTGTAATTTCAGACAATTGTACTTTGTGTGGAGTGGTTTTACCATAATAGTCTTGCAGTCCAGATGGGGCAGATCTGGAAATCTGAATCTGATGGGATTCTAAGATGGTGGAAAATATTGGACCAGGGAAATATTTTCATTTCTCTATACTTTCCTTATTTAGCTTGTTAGGCTTGTAGGGTTTGGCAGATTGTTTCTGTAGCATTACTTACAGCGTGAGATTAGAATAACATTTTCCCCCCATGTGGGATGCTTTAGGATTTTACATGCAGTCAGATTCCAGAAAAAACTGTTTCCTTGAGTCTGTAAACAAAATTAAGTGTCAGTACTTTTTTCTTGTATTAGCAAGTCTTAAAGTACTGCCTTTATTCGTGTGTTCACATTACTCTATGAACATGTGTTGTTGTGCAAAGCAAATGAACAGAGGATCGGACAGACAGGGTTAAATTCTGCCGCTCATCAGTTTCCTGGTTCTGGACAAGTTACAGACTCTTGGCCTCAGGTCCTTTGTTTACAGGACGTAATAGTAATATTAGGTCTTAATAGTAATATTAACTCTGAATTTTTGTGAAGTTTAAAAGCATGTAAGTTACCTAATATCAGGTGTGATAAAGTAGATTCCCAATAAATGGTCGCTATTACCAACAGTTGGTTACATAAATATTTATTGAATCCTGCTCTGTGCTAGGCAACATTCTAGATACTGGGGATAACGTAATGAACAGAAGCAGACTAAGAAAGAACAGTAAAGAATTATAAAGAACTGTAAAGGAAGAACTACAAAGAAAGGACTTTGGTTCTGTTTTCATCTACTTTTAGTTTTCTATTGCTTTCCCATTGCATTTCCTTAGCTAGCTGATTTTTGAACTTGTAATATTCTTATCGGTAGGTGACTTCTTATTCAGGACCTGGTAAATACACTGTGTTACTAGATATATTTGACCTCCACAGATCATAATTTGAGATGCCATACAGATATCCTTATGCATGTTCTCAGTGTCTGGACAAGTTTTTTTTTTTTAACACCTGTCACCACATAATGGGTTTTCTTACTTCTGATTGCATTTTAAATATCATCTGTCCCTTCTGTGAGACCCCATCTTTAATTCCCCATCTCTCTTTCCATATGCTTTCATGTGTTTATAGACTGATTACTACCTGTTCATAAATTTGTATTTTTATCTCTTTTGCATAACCACTGAGACCAATTAAAAGTACAATTAGTTCTTTAGAGTTCTAAGTCAACTAATGCCAGCTACTTTTAATATGGCACTTCGTAATATACAAGAAATGTTTGTATACATATTCTCATTTAATCTTAAGATTCTGCTGCAGCTTTGTGCTTGAAACTGTGATAGGTACTATGGAAACAAAAGAAGTAAATATACTACAGGGCTGTGACCCTGAGGAGTTTATAAATTCATTGCTTTGGTCACTAGACTCTTTTCCTCAGAAACATGCCATTGTTATTCTACCAACAGCAAGCTTCAGTATCATGTTATATTGCTAGATCGTTATTCTATCTTCACAAAATGAAACTTGCCAGTGATATTTGCAGGTGTATGTTGAAGTGATATTTTCTAAGATTAGGGCTCAATTCAGGGGTTTCAGAGCTTTCATTTCTGATCCTCAGGGGAACTGAGCAAAATAAAAAGAAAATAATATCTTTGATGGTTGTATATAATTCTTTAAAAACTGTAACAAGTATATTATTAGAAAAATATTAAAAAAATTTTTGAAATTGATGTCAGAAATGGGACAGAAGAATGTGCTGTAAAACTGAATTATTTTGAAACTAGAAGCTGAATCTGACAGAATGACAAGAAATTTCATTGTCTTGAATTTACTGTAAGAGAGTTACTTAATGTAGTATGTACCTCTATGTTATGGAAGCATGCTGTTACAAGAGTCGTGACCTGCTGGGTCATGACCTGCTGGGTGACCATTTAAAAAGCCTTCTGACATTAAATATTGTTCTTGTTTAGTGTCCTGGTGCACTATCACATTTGTTTCAAAATGGCTCAGAAGACTTGTGGTGGGTGGAGAGCATCTGTCCTTGGCCTGGGCTCCCTTCCTGCATACCTGCCTCCCTCCTATGCAGCCTCATGTTGCTGCCAGAGTAATCCTCTTGGGTGTGAGCATGGCCCTTTCATGCGCAAAATACCTTGGCTGCTCCCTGTAAGATAAAGACCTCCTACAGTGTTACCCCAGGCACTCCTGGACATATTACCATCCATTCACTCCCGTCTTGTTTATTCTACTTTAGCCACACTGAATCTTCTGATGTTTCTTGTGCACTCGCTACAGAAGAGGTTACATAAGATTAGAACAACATTGTTGTGCCTTTGCTGAACACTGTTCCCTTCACCTTTCTCTCCTCTCTTCACAGACCCCAAACCTATTTGCCTTTTAAGGCCTGGTTTGAATGTTGACTTATCCATGAAGTCTCCTCTGATTGCCCAGCTGGAGGGAATCCTCTCTTTCCTGAGCTCCTGGGAAACTTTATGAGCAATGTTTTTGGTGGGGGTTTGGGAGAGCACCATCTACCATAGATGATTGTCAGCTCCCCTGGCCCCCGAATGTGGCCTCTTAGCATAACCTGTACCTGTCACAATTTTTATATGCATTTGAATGATGACTTGTTGAAACGTATTCTGGAAACTTTTGAATTCAGGTGTTTACCTGAGCAAGATACTGATTTGGGGTTCATGACTTGCTTGCCCTGTGTCCTCTGTGTTGTGCTGTTAATTTCCTTCTTGTGTCCATCACTCTCACACCTCATGGCACAATGCAGCAGATTCTATGCAGTTTTCTGTCTTGGATGCCAATGACTGTATGCTTAAAATAAAATTCTGTTTAAATGTAAATATCTCTGGTCAAGTTAATTTCAAAAGACGATTTTCTTATATCTGTTCCTACTTTAGTTGCACTCATACAGATAGCACAGAAATGCCCAACAGTTGAACATGTTACTGTGAGGTAGTCCACGGCTGTTGCTTTATGCTGATTTAATAATTTCTGTCAGGGGTCTTTAGTAGGGTGCTTTTGTCTTATCACTCCATGATGATTAATTCACCCATTTACTTTAGACAACAGCTAACTTGGTTGCTCTTTTCCTGAAAAGGAAAAAGAGAAATTTCCAGTGATATGGGTTGAGACCTGCTGCCCATGTGTATTTTAAAGGTGGTGAATGTACTGAGAACACTTCAATTCAGTCTTGGTTGATGGATAACGTGTCTTTTCTGGCAAGCTGCCAGGACATGCTTGTTTGTGTGCTACCCGACATTTCTATTTTAAAATATTATCAAATGTCAGCATTAATATTGAGTTGTTGGGGCTGGGCTCATGGGATTACAGGCTTATGCTTGTAATCCCAGCACTTTGGGTGGCTGAGGTGGGCAGATTGCTAGAGGTCAGGAGTTTGAGACCAGCCTGGCCAACATGGTGAAACTCCGTCTCTACTAAAAAAAAAAGTACAAAAATTAGCTGGATATGGTGGCATGCACCTGTAGCTAGTCCCACCCTTGGGAGGCTGAAGCAGGAGAATCGCTTGAACCTGGGAGGCAGAGGTTGCAGCGAGCCAAGATGGCGCCACTGCATTCTAGCGTGGGCGACAGAGTGAGACTCTGTCTTAAAAAAAAAAATTGAGTTGTTGGAAAGATACTCATAAGCCACCAATTAATGCAGATATTGTGTTTTTCATTAAGACCATCACACCAGACTGCCTCTCATAGATGATCCAAATACATCTAATGGGATAATAGCTCACTGGGGTGCTTAGAGCTTGATACTTAGAGACAAGTGGAGCTCTTGAGTGTGTGTGCACATTGAGTTTCATTCTTTTAACTTGTACTTGGAAGCACATATGCTCCTTTCTAAAAGCTAACCCTTCCAAATTTGAAAAACAGTTTCCTGAAATGCGTACAATTGGCCCTCAAGTACTTGCTACTTCAATTTTCCTTGGAGGAACACTGCTTTCTCACTCAGGGTGTAGCCTGGTGGAAGAAGGGGCGGGTGCTCTGGAAGACTAGGAGGAGCAGCAAAATTAGGCATATTTGTTCAATTTAGGAATACTGTAACCTTCTTAACTGCCCAGTGAAATTTTTGTTAAAGTTTTAAAGGTCACATTAGCACTTAAGTATTTTTCTTAAGTGTTATCATTTTTCACTGTTTTGTTTTTTCTTTTCATTTTTAACTCCATGAAGATAGTGAGTTTATCTGTCATATTGGAGCGTTTTGCATCTTTAGCACACAGTAGGTCTCAACAAATTAGGTCATTGGATGAATGAATGAATAAACACATTCTATTGGTAAGAAGGTAAGGGTTATAGAATAATAATGTTCATATATCTAATGCAGGACTGGTGATATAATTTGGGAGACTGAAAGCAAAGTGAAAATGCAGGGCTCCTTGTTCAAAAATTATTAAGAGCCCGAGCAATGTAATGAGACATTGTCTCTAGAAAAAAAATTTGTTTAAATTAGCTGGGCATGATGGTGCATTCCTGTAGTCCTAGCTACTCAGGAGGCCGAGTTGTGAGGATCACTTGAACCTAGGAAGTCGAGGCTGCAGTGAGCCACGATCACACCACTGCACTCCAGCCTGGGCAATGGAGTGAGACCCTGTCTCAAAAAAAATTATTAAGAATTTCAAGATGATGACAGCAGAGCAAGCGTGACCCTCTGGAGCTGCACGGGTCGGAAATCACGAAGCAACTCTTTTGTAATGCAGAAAAAAGTCACAGATTTGAATTCCCATTTTTTATTTTTGCTTGTGAAGTAAGCATACTTTATTCTTTGTTTTCCAGTTAATAGTATGAAAGCTTTGCTTCTTTGCTTCCTAGTGAAATAGGGAGAACAGCTATTTAATACTAGTACCTGTCACACCACAAATTGGAACTAATGCTTAATTTACCATCTTTGATGTCAGCCTCCGCCAGTTTTCTTAGCACAAAATTTAAAGCAGTAAACTCTACCAACCTAAGCAATCTATTCTCATTCATGGCCCCATTATTTTTACTGACTTTAACTGTGCTGTACTAGTAAATCATTTTGACCCAAATCTAGTCTGTATGAACTCTGTTAAAATGATTTTAAATTAGAGCAGTGAAAAATGAGCTTATTTCCTCTACTTTTGGAGACATAGGAACAAGTCCCAAATGGAATTGCCAAAGACCCACTGGTCCCAGGACGAGGTAAGCGAAACCTTCACATTTAAGAAATCCCCTGGGATAGGTTTCGTTTACAAGTGAAATTGAATTGTAATAAAGCAGAAGGAAGAGATACCTCCTCTAGGCCTCCTTGCAAGGTACATAAACCTGAATAGAAAGTAAATGTTGGCCCGTCTGTGGTCTCCATACATTTGAAAGTAAACTGGTGATTTCTAATCAGATGTGTCAGCACAGATAATCCTTCAGCTGCTGAAAGTCAATCTGAAGATCAGGAGCAGGCTAGAGTCTGCACCAGGGCTGTCCTGTGCTTAGAAGTGAGACATGAGGAGAAACCGTGCACACCTGGGCAGAAGTGAACCAGACCCCACAGCGGAAGGAGCTCCCCACTCCACAGCTGTCCCCATGTCCTTCCCACTTCAGAATTTTGAACTTTTTGACTGGCAAATTGCTACCCCAGTTCTTTGCTGCTTCTTTTCCTTTAGTTGACTGCCTGATTCACAGCGTTATAACTTGTTACTAAAAGCTAGGGCTTTTAGAATTAAAATGAAGCTAAAAATAAATCTGGCCACTTGGACTTCTTAATTTTGAAACATAGAGATGTTATAGTAAATTAGCAAGGCGTTGTGACTGAAATGATATCTTATGACTATTTGTGGATTTTCATGATACTAGTTTCTAATTTTAACACTAGTCTTTAATTTTAATATAGATAAAGAAATGCTAGTAGCCTGGAGGAAAATGTATTAAAAATCATTCCTTAACTGTGCGCTAAAGTCTGAAATACAAGTAAGGGTACAAATAGTTTCAGAAATGATTGTCCTGTGGGTATTAGCAGAATCACAAACCAGAATATAACACATCGTCTTTCAGTCTTTACATCTGTGCTCTGCTATTCCCAGGAAAGGTAGTATAGCTCTGGTTACCCGTGTATGTGGTCATCATTGTGTTTTCATTTGATGAGGTATCCTGTAACAAAGACAGAGAGGGATGGGCTGGGAACAGAATGGAAATTTCTTAGACCCACCTGGTTTTTTGTTGTTTGTTTTTTTGTTTTTTTCTTGAGATGGAGTTTACTCTGTCACGAGGCCAAAGTGCAGTAGCGCTATCTCAGCTCACTGCAACCTCTGCCTCCCAGGTTCAAGTGATTCTCATGCCTCAGCCACCTGAGTAGCTGGGATTACAGGCGCGCACCACCACACCCAGCTAATTTTTGCATTTTTAGTAGAGACAGGGTTTCACCATGATGGCCAGACTGGTCTCTAACTCCTGACCTCAGGTAATCCACCCATCTCGGCCTCCTGAAGTGCTAAGATTATAGGTGTGAGCCACCTCTCCTGGCCCAACCTGTTTTTTGATGAAGGAACCACACTGCCTCATTCTTGCTTGTACACTTGCCTTGCACATCCAGCCTTTTGTACATCCATATCAATTTGCAGAAATCTCAGTATGTCATCATCCAGCTAACTATGGATGCAAGACCTTGCTCTGCAGTGCAACTGGGAGAACAAGATTTTAACACACAAAAATCATTGAATAATCAATTAATGAATAATCCAAATAATATGAAATGTGACCTATTATTTACACACCATAGGTGGAACATTTTATTTGTAATCTTTTTTTTTGTTTGTTTGAAATGGAGTCTTGCTCTGTCGCCCAGGCTGGAGTGCAGTGGCACGATCTCGGCTCACTGCAAGCTCTGCCTCTCGGGGTTCACGCCATTCTCCTGCCTCAGCCTCCCAAGTAGCTGGGACTACAGGTGCCCACCACCACGTCCGGCTAATTTTTTGTATTTTTAGTAGAGATGGGGTTTCACTGTGTTAGCCAGGATGATCTCGATCTCCTGACCTTGTGATCCGCCTGCCTCAGCCTCCCAAAGTGCTGAGATTACAGGCGTGAGCCACCACGCCCGGCCTTATTTGTAATCTTTACTGTATCTTTCTAAGATAGTGTGGGCCCTGTTTCACAGCTGCGAAAGCTGAGGTTTAGAGAAGTCAGGAGTATGCAGCAGGCTACTGGCTGAGCTGGAATTCAAATATGGATCAGGTGTATCCAAAGCTGTTCCTTCCCATTATAATATGCCCCTTCCCTATCTCACACACAGATGAATTATAGTGAAGCTAAATACTTTCCGTTGGGAGATACTTCATTTTTCTCTGGAATGCTGAGAGAAGGTGCCTTGGACCCGTAATGATAAATAGAGGAAAAATATTTCAAAAATAATGAACAGAGGAAAAATATTTCAAGCTTCCTTTTTATATTTTATAATTATTTCCTATAAAGTTTCAAAATGATTAACTATTAGCCTACTCATAAATATTAATATTGGAAGGAATTTACTAGATGCAATATTATTTCTTTTTTTTCTTTAGTTATTTTTCCTAGATGCAAGATTATTTCCAATCCCTTTTGTGTAGGGCAAAGTAGAATAAAGATACACTGTAATTAAAAAACTTGTAACGTTAAACTGAAAGTATTTTGTAAAAAGTTATACCATGTAAAAGAAGAGCATTTAACGTTCTAACCTTCAAGCTCAGAAAATTTTCTATTTACAACTGTGGCTGCTTTTCCTTAGATGCAGATATGTATTCATAAATTTCAATCTATTTTGATGATTATTGTTCTATTAAAATAGTTTTCTTTATTCTATATTTTCATTAAGATCTTCCAAGTATTTTTCTGGTCCCAGAACAAACTCCATGTGAGCAGTTCTTTTTAAAAACATACATTAAAAAAAGATGCCTTCCTTTTGAAGGCTAAGACCTATTGATATATACTCATTTAAATTGTAAAATCTATTTCAGGAGTTAATTTGTTTCACCTAGTTTTTTTTTTGCTTAGTAGAAATAGGAGTATTTAGGCAAGAATGAATCTCTATTCCACATTTTCACCTATTCGATAGGGGAAAATCTGTATCAAATGTGTTTTGTACCTAAAATACTATTGGATCTGGAATCCTATACCACACATTTTTACAAATCTTCAAAACACAATAGAAGTTATGGCATTGGCTAGGTTAAAAAAACAGTATGCAGTACATTTAGTTTCAATCCTGGTTGTTTCTTCTTTATGTGGAAATAAGCTAGGAATTTTGCCATCATCAGATGTTAGATTGCGTATCTCACCTTTAACCTCAATAACGTTATTCATTACTTTCCTATGAATTCTGATCCCCTTGCCCTCAACCTTGTGACCCGAAGACGATGTGACTGGCTGACTTGGAGGAGAAGCTAATGGTCATTGACTGGTATTTCACAAATCCAGAACTCCTTCCACTTAGGAGAAAGATGGCTTTTTCTACCAGTTTTTGATGGCTTGGGTACGCAAACTCAGAAGGTTAAGATCTGGCTATTTGTGCAACTGCTGAGCTCTAAAGTGGAAGGTGATGATTAAAGGAAATAGAGGACAGGAGAGGCAGGCAGCAAGAGTGGAGGAGACACAGAACCGCCAACACATTTTAGTTATGAGCAGAAGGAAGAGAGGTGGCCAAGCCTACTTTGCGTAGAAAATTGGACTGTGGTGTGTTTTCCTTTTCAAAAGCTGTAACAATTAGGGATAAAGCTTTTACTTCTTAAAGAGAGGTTTTTGAGTAATAGGAGATGGATGTACTGTATAATACCCTTTATTGAGAATAGGACTGGGACTTCTGAATTATGGCTTTATACATATATCCATAGAAGATCTATGTCTGGGCCCTGCATTTGTGTATGTGTATGTGTTTCTGGAAAGAGGTCTCAGACTGATTCTCACTGGGGACTGTCACACACACACACACACACACACACACACACACACACAGTTTAAAAAATATACTACTGCAGCTCTAAGCCATAGATGACTAACTCTTTAGATTGTTCTATCTTAAATGCTTTATTTTATATTTCACTGTATGCGATATTAGGTGTCTTTATTTTTATGAAAGCTTACTATGTTGCTATCTGATTGCTACTTATGTAGGACACAAGTACAATTCTAGGAGATTCTTGTCCTGTGATATAGTATCCTCGGTCAGTTCATGTCCTTTGCCCCTGATTTAATTGTCACATTTATAACCTTGGACATATTGATGCAGGATTTTTCTCGGCCCCTTCCCCAACTCACGGCAGGGGAGCCCTCTCTACTTGGCTCATCACACTCAACCCCTTGCAAGAGGCAGCACATGAGCGAGCGAGTGTAGGATACGGCCAGCCACTCTGGGTGCTGACATAGGAGCAAGTTCCATGCGGGGCCCGTGGCCAGACCAGGCATGTCACCTTGAGGGGAATGTGGTGGCGCCCCTGTGAGGGTGCCTATGACCCCAAAGCCCCAGAGAGGATGTTACAGTGCTCCTTAAATTCCACTGTCCATGGACAGTGGTGTGTTAGCAGCTCAGCTGGCCTCTTGCCTTGTTGTGTGGGGTGGCTGCCCTCTGCCGTCAAGGGCAAAGGGCTGGTGTGACAGCCTTTCTGGATACCCGCAATCGGTGGGTCCCAAGCTCTTGTCTGGCATCCAGGAAGAATGAGGTCACACAGATAGTTGAAGGATGGTGAAGGTGGATAGTTTTATTGAGTGATGAAAGCAGTTCTCAGCTGGAGAGGGGACGAGAAGGGCAGGTCATCTTCCCTGATGTCAGGCTGTCACCTCCCTGAAGTCAGGCCGTCTCCTCCTCTACTGACTGAGTCTGGGGTCTTTATAGGCAAAAGGTTAAGGTGAAGACACCACTCAAAGTTGGGTATGACGGTGTAGAAGACCAATTAGGAAAGGGTAGGGATATGTAAAATAGGTGAAGTGTGGGGATCAATCAGAGGAAAGCACATCAAACAGGAAGACAAGTTCTCAATCTGATCCGAGAATTTAACTTGTAGCTTGGCTTTCAGGCTTTAAACTGTCTTTGGCTTGGAGGTGGAGTTTCACCAGGGACCTGCCCTATCTGTTTAGGCATTTGGCTGCCTCCTATTGTTATCAATATGTGGTCGCAAACATTTATTGGAATAAAGCTTGATTTGTGGTTTGAGGCATCTTTCAACATTTCCTAAAAAGAATAAGCTTGCCTAAAATCTGAACTACATGAAATGGTTAGTTTATTGTTATTTTTTACACTTTAAATCTAGCAGTGGCTAGATTAATGGAAATCAAGGATTCTCGCTTACTGAATCTGACTGGATGGGGAGATAAAGAATGTTATCCATGGGTAAAAGAAATTACAGGGTTCTTCTTACTTTGAACATTCATCTTCAAGAAATAGCCCCATTTGCTTTAGGCTTTTGCCTTAAATATTTAGTAGAAAACACACACATGGCATGCCCATGCACACACACACATTCACTCACACGCACTCACATGCACGCACTGTTGCCCCATACTGACCGTTGATAGTGTTAATACTTAAAGTACAACTATTTTATATCTACCAGAGCTATAATCATGATTAAATCATTGTTGCTGCAAATGTTAATTGCATGGCAATCTTCTTACTTAGTTCTTCGATTATCATTCTATGTATCATTCTAATGTATACATTATATATATTGTATTATATAAGATTATCATTTTATTTTATACTATTATTCTATTATATATTACTCTATTATTTTACTCCCACATCCTCTTTTCTTGCCATGTTTTTAATGAATCCTTCTGGATATTTAAAAATTACATAAATCAGCCAGGCGTGGTGGCTTATGCCTGTAATCTCAGCACTTTGGGACAGCAAGGCTGGCAGATGCTTGAGCCCAGGAGTTCGAGACCAGCCTGGCCAACATAGTGAGACCCTGCCTCTACAAAAAATGTAAAGATTTTAAAATTTAAAGTGATGGCTCAGTTCTATAGTCCTGGCTATTCAGGAGGCTGAGATGGGAGATTGCCTGAATCCAGGAGTTCCAGGTTACAGTGACTATGATTGTGCCACTGAACTCCAGCCTGGGTGACAGAGCAAGACCCTGTTTCTAAAAATAAATAAATTAATACAATAAAATAAATTTAAAAAGAGTAAAGAAAGATTAAGCTTGAAAAGCTAACTTGGAGTCAGAACCTGCCCATATGACTTTTCCTTAGGCTATTGTTTCCCTTGTGTATAGATATTTCATAGACTCTTAGAATTTTGAAGTGAAAAGTATGTAAGAATTCCCTTTCCTTCCACCATTCTAAATCATTCCTTCTGGACAGTCAGAGTCACCATGTGCTTGAACAGGTGCTTAAAGACTCCAGAAGTTGTTTCATCCATTTTACAATGTTTCGAATTATTAGCATTTTCATAATTTTCCAAATGAGCTTGTGCCTCCTGCTCATTTCTGCTAGTTCTAGTTGGGTACTCTGTATATGTAAGAAAGTGAAGATATTAATTTATTAATAGCACCCTTTGGTGATAATTTTTCAATAGTTTGAATATACCTTACTATCCTGTCATCCAAACTTGACTTTTCCATTTTGATCATAGAGAATATTAATTCATCAAATATCTTACAAAAATCAAGACACTTTATACCTGTAGCATTTTCTTGTCAAAACCAAAGTTGAGGTAAATTTAACACAGTCTATTCTTGGTGATATAGTGTTGCTTGCTGGTAATCTACTTTTTCTTGAGTAAGTTTTTTAGGACATCTGGTAAATAATGCCATTTGCAGTTTTTTCAGGTTCTCAACATAAAATTATTGACTTGTATTTCCAAAAACTAGCATTTTCTCCTTTTGAAAATGAGACCAATAGATTGATGGGTTCCAAGACCTGGCTATCTAGCCTATTTATGCTTGCTTAAGTCCTTGCCATCATTAATTGCTAATAGATCCCTTACATTTATGAACTCCAAAACCACTATGTTTTAACTATTCAAATAGATTTGCAAAGACATTTGTGGATAAGCTCTGTATGGTTTAGAAACCAATCACAATTCTGATGTTTGCAGTTTATATCCATCCATCAATCCATCCGTCCATCCATCCATCCATCCATCCATCCATCCATCCATCCATCCATCCATCCGTGTTTACTAAGCCTCTATTGTGTGCCAGAAACTGAACTAAGGCCAAAGATACATTGATGAGCAGGGCTGACATGATCTCTGCCCTCATGGGTCTTATTCTCCTAGGATTTTCAATTTCCAAGCAGTAATGAAAACCAACATGGGAAATAGTTTTAAGCACCAATGAAAAGGGTTAACTGCTCAGGTTGGAGGATGGATGATTGAGGAGTGTAGGTGAAAGTTCAGTAGAAATCCCTCTGTGTTTGTCGAATCCTGAACTCTAGGGTTGAGATCACTGGATATGATCAACTCAAATTCTGGTCTGCTGCTGGAAAGCAAAGCAAGAGTCCATCTCTGGAGGTAGCACTGGCCTCCACCTAAACTGGGCAGTGTGAACATTAGAGGATGTAGGGGTGAAAGGAGCCAGAGCCTGGAGCTTCTGAGGTGGGCAGGAAGGAGTTTTTGAGTTATGCATCATGCAGAGAAAAAGTGAAATATAAATACATATAAAAACAATTTCACAGTGCTTTCCAAGTTTAATTTCTAGGATGAAATATTCTGCTTACAGAACTGAGAGAAAGCTAATTGAGAAATATGACTTTTGGAAATGATTTTATTTGGGTTAGGTTTTTTTATTTATATAGGCAGATATATATGCTGTTTTGCTCTGTTTACATAGCTTTATACCTTTTTATATACTAAATTGAAATGGATAGGTAGAAGCAATGTTTTCAGAATTGAATAGGTCATTGTCCTGAATAAAATGAGCCACTGTGTTCTCTCAGGCACCATGCAAGCTCACCCAATATTCATATACCACAAAAGGGTGTTTTTCCTGCTTAAGTTTATATTCTATATCATATTCTGTTTTTTTTTCTGGATATTTCCACTTCATATTGTTCTCTTTCAACATTTTGTAAGAAGTAGTATTTCCTATTCTCTGCTGTTACAAAGACTATGAAAATACATGCAACTCATTTAAAGAAACAGGTGGATGTCTGGAAGTTTTCTCTACCTAACACTTTCACATATAAAATTTATGATGTTTGGTTTCTATGGTATTTAACATTGGCAGGAAAAAATAACTCCCAATGAAGTAACTAAGACCACTTGTTCTAGTTCTTCTTGTAGTGGAAAGGGATAGAGAAGAGTGATAGTAACGAAGTATTCTCATTACTCTAGAACAGAGATTGGCAAACATTTTTCTGTAAAGGGCCAGATGGTATATACTTTTGGCTTCGTGGGCCATAGGTTCTCTGTTAAAACTGCTCAACTCTGTCTTTGGGGTGGGAAAGCAGCAATAGACACTTTGTAAATGAATGGGAATGGCTGTGTTCCAATAAAACTTTATTTACAAAAATAGGCTGTGGGCAGGATTTAGCCTGTGTTCTGTAGTTTGCCCATCCCTGCTCTATAAAAGGAGTAGGAAACTATGCCCCAGGGCCAAATCCAGCCTGAAGCCTGTTTTTGTTTGGCCACAGAGCTAGGAATGGTTTATGTGTTTACAAAGAGTTGTTAAAGGAGGAGAGGGAAGAGGAGAGGAAGGAAAAGGTAGAAGAGGAGAGGAAGGAAAAGGTGGAAGAGGAGAGGAAGGAAAAGGTAGAAGAGGAGAGGAAGGGAGAGAAATAGGAAGAGGAAGAAGAAGAAGAAAACCTTATGTGGCCCACAAAGCCTAAAAGTTGACCATTTGGACCTCTATGGAAAAAGTCTGTTAGATCTTGCTCTGAGAGATTGTTTACTTGTAACTTCCTTGATAATTTCAACTTATAGATTTGATTTTGTGCTCGTTTTCTATTTTCCTATGCTTATAGTCTTCGTAATATGGAGCAAGTAAGTTTATTAGTCAGATAAAATACAGAATTTAAAATTTTGGTAATATATTGGCTATCAGAAAAAATACTGATTGTTTTCTATGTCACTTTATTCTTTTGAAATTTGAGATTTTATAAGAAATTTTGAAAATGTATATTATTCTCTTGTCTTGAAAATGTTTTTAAGTGGGAATATAAGAAACAAGGATGTATTCCTGCTTAATTCTGTGCCTGAAATTTGGAGTCTTCTGATCTGTGTTTGGGACAGAGAATGTTCTATCTATGCTAAAACCTTTTCAATAATTGTAATGTTCTTTGATGTTAGCAAAAAAACAAAAACAAAAATGAAAAAAAAAAAAAACCCTGGCTAACAGTTATTCAGTGCTTAACTATGTGAAAGGCACCATGCTAAATGCTTTTAACATTATTTTCTTACTGTTCTAGGAGGCATGTGTGATTATAAACCTGGTTTTAGGGTTGAAGAGATCAAGACACAGAGAAATTAAGTATTATTATTTGTCCAGGATTAACAGCCAGATAGTGGTAGAAATGGGGTTTAACCTAGGTTTTAGACGAGTTTCCCCAAGTAGAGGTCACTTTCAATTTTCCTACTATGACCTTTAAAGCAAACTTTTTTTTTTTTTTTAGACAGAGTCTTGCTCTGTTGCCCAGGCTGGAAGGCAGTGGTGCAATCTCAGCTCACTGCAGCCTGGACTTCCCGGGCTCAGGTGATCCTCCCACCTCAGCCTCCTAAGTACCTGGGACTACAGGTACATGCCCCCATGCCCAGCTAATTTTTTGTACAGACTGGGTCTCCCTGTGTTGCCTAGGCTCGTCTTGAACTCCTAGGCTCAAGTGATCCACCTGTCTCAGCCTCCCAAAGTGTTAGGATTACAGGTGAGAGCCACAGCTCCCAGCTGAACTCACCATTTATTACTTCGTCAATCTCAGTAACCTTTTGCAAGTGATGCTACAATGGACAGTGTATACTGAGTCATTCAGACATGTTTTCTGCTTTCTAAGGATTTATTAATATTTCAAAATGATGCTTGATGCCTAGCAAGTAGAAAAATCCAGTTGCCTTATTAGAACTTAACAAAAATGAATGAGTTAGAAAATTAGCAGTCATGTATTCCTCTGTTCTGTACAGCTAAATACAATTTCCAACTTCTTTTTTTTTTTTTTTGTACTTTAAGTTTTAGGGTACATGTGCACAATGTGCAGGTTTGTTACATATGTATCCATGTGCCATGTTGGTGTGCTGCACCCATTAACTCGTCATTTAGCATTAGGTATATCTCCTAATGGTATCCCTCCCCTCCCCCGACCCCACAACAGTCCCCGGTGTGTGATGTTCCCCTTCCTGTGTCCATGTGTTCTCATTGTTCAATTCCCACCTATGAGTGAGAACATGTGGTGTTTGGTTTTTTGTCCTTGCGATAGTTTACTGAGAATGATGATTTCCAATTTCATCCATGTCCCTACAAAGGACATGAACTCATCATTTTTTATGGCTGCATAGTATTCCATGGTGTACATGTGCCATTTGACCCAGCCATCCCATTACTGGGTATATACCCAAAGGACTATAAATCATGCTGCTATAAAGACACATGCACACGTATGTTTATTGTGACACTATTCACAATAGCAAAGACTTGGAACCAACCCAAATATCCAATTCCCAACTTCTTAACGAGGGGATGAGAGTTCTGTATGAAGACTTCTACCTCCTTTTTCTTTTTGTTTTTTTCCAACAGGATAAAATCATGTGTTTGACATGTTGAACTTGAGGGGCACATACTTGCCATAATAAGTATACACGATTTTTCAAGTTCCTAAAAGTCCTTTCTTCATTTGTTTGAGTTTGTGTTTCAGATAGATCCTAGGGCATAATAATTTAAAAATCCAGTTAAACCATAAACAAAATGTCCTTACTGTTTTTCTGTTGATTTGGTCTCTTTTTATTTGGCAGCAAAGTTTCTTCCTGTTGTTATTTCTCATGTGACTCCCGTGAACTGGTGGGTCCTGGAATCCCCACGTACAGTGGGTTGGAACCCATTCTGCCTGGGAGCCCCAGTGTAGGTGGCTGAGGCAGTGAGTCAACAGCACTGGAATTTGCTTGCTTCAGAGTGATAATTCTCATGCAAATAGTTCTCAGTTTTTCAAAAGAAGGGCTTGTCAGCCTCATACTTTCAAAGTGACTCTGCCAGGAATTTACAGTTTTACGAGATTATACATAGAATGTTCTGTTATAATAATCAAATGTTCATTCAGAAACAACCCAATTAATGCAGACTGTACAACAAATTGCCACCATTTGCACCAAAATTCCATTCAAACTACAATTCCCTTCTCTACTGTTTGTTTGGTTCTTTCCTCCTCATTCAGCAGCTTGTTTTCTGCTGTCTGATAGTTATGCCAACATTCCATCTTATTTTAACAACTACACAAATATAAAAACCACAGCACCAAAATTGAAGTTGGAGCTTCATTTTGTACTATTTAAGAACTGTATTGTCATATGTAATTTGCAGTAAACTTGAACACAAAATGAAATTTAAAAAACCTTTCTTTTTGCCTATAATGTTTAGAAATGATGTTCTCTTTGAACTAGACTGGATTTTTTTTTAAGAGTACACTATCATTCTATGATGAAATATACTGTAATTCAACTGCTTTTTTTCTGTTTTATCTTTCTTGGCTTATTGTCCTCCTGGATATAGGATGGTATAGATGGCAAGCTTATTTCAGGACAGTTTGTTTTTTATTCTAAGCAGATGGTAGTTTTTAAACAACAATGGTTATTTTGATCTTCGGAGATCGGTCTTCCATTCTTAGAGCATTGGAATGTGAAAGAGATGTTTATGCCTTGGGATTGCCACTCATCCAGAGCCACTCCTCTGTGAGAATACAATCTTTGATTTGTTGCCCTTTATATTTACTTTACTTCTTATTGAACGATGCTCACTATACAATAGCAAGATATAATAAGGTATAGAGACAGAGTTTACAGAACCTTGCCCCATTAGCATTTTCAAATTTTGTCACATCAAAGTTAGTATACTGCTCCAATTTTCAGAAGAACATAGCTCATTGGCAGAAGGTGGAAGTAGTGTTCTTAACCCTTTTACATAAAAGGCTACTTAAATAAGCAAACTTACTCTTCCATCAGCTTTTCTATTTTCTTAAGTGCAAACTGACTTTATTTACCCTTGGTTAGATGCTTTTGACTTACATATTTCCCAAAGGCAACCAAAATGGTATAATAGCGTAGTGCAATTTTATGGGAGTCTCTTTGGCACCACAGTAATTCTTTTTGATCTACAGTTCACCTCTGGGTATGGTGGCTACAGGTGGTGTATCACAAGCAGAGTCAAAGGCCATTTTTAGTGCTCTTGGGTTTTGTACTGCATGGGCCATTTTTTGAAGTTTAGAAATATCAAGATGCACATATTTGTTGCTGTGGCCCAGTATTGATATCATAGGCCAGATGGGTTTGAGATAGAGAGACACATACATATTTAACGTTCAATTTTTTTCTTTATTGCCTCTATTGGAAGGACTCCAAAGAGGTCACCTCATTTAATCTTGGCAATAGATTTTACCATTTTTTAAATCAAATACTCCCCATTAAGCACTCTATATTTATAATTGTGTGTTAGGTGCTATATTCAGAGTGTACTAAACAGACTTTATTCCTAGCCTTGACAATTTGTCTGTGGATATGGCCAAATCTGTGCTGTATTTCTTTTGAACAAAAAAATAAAATGCTCCAGAGGGAAACAGTTCCCAATCTCCTGGATTTAATGACTCTCGATGGTGGGAAGCCTTCCAGTGCAATGATAATAGCAGTCCATGTTTACTGAGTGTTCACCATGGGCTCAACATGATACGGGGAGGCTTACACCATTTTTATCACCTATGGGGTATATACAATAAGTGTCTATTCTCTTACATAACCGCCCTAGGGGATAGTGTCTATTAGTCTCATTTTACGGGGGAAAAAGCCGAGGCTCTGAGAAGAAAAGGAACATGCCATACCTCATTCTTAATTTTGTTTTCAATCCCCTGAGTTAGCTGGTACACTTTATGACCTGAAAGCATGAGTATAATCTGTTACCCTGGCAGGAATAATAAAACACAGAGACATGACAATGGATTAATAAAGATCTGATGGGGAGCAAAAACCTCCCAATCACCCTAAGAAATGCTGCTCCCAGGGAAGTAGAAATTATGTTCCGAGTCCCATATTTCCACTTTGCCTGCCTGCTTTATTCTTATTAGCCAAGAAGGCATTAAAATATGCAACGATTCTGCTCTTGAGAATGCCTCTATACTGCTGACTTGTGAGCTTTTACCCTCTAAGAATATTTTTGCCCCCTTGTCTAATTATCTAACACCTATGTGATCTGTATAAGTCACTTATCAACCCACCAGACTCATGTATTCTAGTCACTTAGGAATATGCTTGCTTTTTTCCTGTGCACAAGATATATCTCTGTATTTTGTTTCTGTCATCTGCACATTTAGTGACTTGGGGCAGCATGGACTGTCACAGAGGGGTTTTCTTATTTGATCCATTCTTCTACTTTTCTGCTTTTATATGATCTATATAATTTAAAGTTATTGGAATTCCAGCTCCCTTTTATTTTTAGTTTAATCCTGATTTTTATTTTTAATTTAATTAGCTCTAATTTTTTTAAAAAGACATTTTTAACATTGTTGCTTTGCTGGATAATTCAGAGATGGGGTGTGTGTGTGTGTGTGTGTGTGTGTGTGTGTGTGTGTGTGTGTGTGTTTCTAGTATTGCCCCATGACCTTTATGACTCATTTAATGAGGAATTTAAACAAATTACTATTACTCCTACTGCATTCATTATCAACTAGCAGGCATCAACTTTCTGCATAAAATATTTTTTTCTTTGAATACCCTCTATTTCCCCTCTGTGAGGAATTTATTCTCCCCTTGGTGCATGGGGACAGATTACGTTCATAATAGCCACTAATGATAATAGGAAGAGTGTGTAAATCTTTGAAGCATTGAAAACTGAATGGCGCTCTGGTGGGTCTTTTTCTGTATCTTACCTTACTAGATTTTGTTTTGCAGCAGGTGCTATTGGTTGGGTAAAGTGCCGTTCCTCATGTTTTTCTCTTTATTCTATACACATAGTATATATATATATATATAATATATGTATATATACACACACACACACACACACACACTCAGAACATGGTTCTTCTCACACTGGAAGAGGATTACCCTTTATTTGTTGGTATCTCCATGAGGGCAGGAGCTGATTCGATTCATTTTCCTCTCCATGTTTAGTACTGCACACAATGCACCACTCATGCTGGGTAGATATTCCTACCTAGAGGAATGAAAGTGTACATTCGCTTCATGAACATGAAAGCAGAGTGGCTGCTAATCCTTCCTGGGCAAAATTCTTATGCTAAAATGCATATTGTATGAGTTATTGCATAAATATTTGTTCTTATTTATAATGCATGGGAAATAGTTTAGAGAAATGAAAAGAATACAGAACTTGAAATTAGAAGATTTGGCCCTCATCCTGCTAATTATTGACTACGTATGAGTTTTAGGAAATTTTTTTTAAAGTCTCTAGCTTCAGTTTTCTCATCTATTACATAGAGATAATAGTTTCTAACTCAGAGGATTGTGAGAATCAAGCAAAAGCCCATATTCACTTTGATTCAACAAACATTTACAGAGTAGTCACTCAGTGGTAGGCTCTGGGGTAAGTTCTGAGAATAAATAAGAAGCCACTCCTGGCCTGGTGCCATGGTTCACACCTGTAATCTCCAGCACTTTGGGAGGCCTAGGTGGGAGGATCACTTACGGCCAAGAGTTCAAGACCAGCCTAGGCATCATAGCAAGATCCTATTTTTACCAAACAAACAAAGCAGACATGGTGGCTTGTGCCTATGATTCCAGCTACTTGGGAGGCTGAGGAAAGAGGATCACTTGAGCCCAGGAGTTTGAGGCTGCAAAACTACACCACTGCACTCCAGCCTGGGTGACAGAATAAGACCCCGTCTCTTAAAAATATTCAGAACTAACAAACCAAATGCCACTTCTCTCTTCCCAAAACTCAGACACTGCGAGAGTTTCTCATCAAAGTCCAAAGTGAACATAAGTTGTGGGGATCTTATTAACAATGACGTTTCTGATGCTGTAGGTTTGAAGATGACTCAAGATTCCCTGGAGACATCAATGCTGCTGGTCTGTGGGCCACGGCTTGGATAGAAAGAGTTTAGGGAGAGGTTGACAAGTAATAATGCAGGGTGGGTGAGTACTGCTCTACTGGCATTCTAAAAGCAGAGTGAGACATAGAGAGGGGCATGGGGAGTGGGAAGGAGGCAGGCAAAGCCTCCTAGAAGTGAATGACTTGGGCCCTGAATAGGTGAGCCAATTTACCAAGCAGAAAAGTAGGAAAGGCCTTTGGTCAGAGGGAGCACCATGGATGTGGACCCCGGCTGGCTCCTGCATAGAGTGAAGAATGCAGAAGAAAGTGATGGGGTGATGGCCAGAGAGGAGGCTGGAAAGCTCACCAGGGGCTGGATAGTGAAGGGTCAGTCCTGTTTGCCATGGTAAGACCTAAGACTCCAGTCAGCAGGGAGTCTTGAGGTTTCGTAGATGTCTAGTTACACTGGACATGACAAACTGCTTTGAAAATAGCCAATACTGCATCATGTTAGAGAATTTGCATAACCCAGCCGGGTGCGGTGGCTCACACCTGTAATCCTAGCACTTTGGGAGGCCGAGGCGGGTGGATCATGAGGTCAGGAGATCGAGACCATCCTGGCTAACACGGTGAAACCCCCGTCTCTACTAAAAATACAAAAAGAAATTAGCCGGGCATGGGGGCGGGCACCTGTAGTCCCAGCTACTCTGGAGGCTGAGGCAGGAGAATGGCGTGAACCTGGGAGGCAGAGCTTGCAGTGAGCCGAGATCGCGCCACTGCACTCCAGCCTGGGCGACAGAGGGAGCCGCCGTCTCAGAAAAAAAAAAAAAAAAAGAGAATTTGCATAACCCAAAGGAGATTGTGCTTGAACACTCCCAGGCAGTGAATAATCTGCAAAGGAATAAGACTGTAGTTGAGAGGCAGGTTTTTAGACTTCCACAGGCTTGAGAGACAAACAGAACAGAAATTGATTTCTGGTTCCCTGCTTTCTAGCTATATAACCTCAAGAAAATTAATTAACTTTCTGAATCTTAGTTTTCTCACCTGTAGAAAGGATGCAATAAATCCTGTCTCATAAAAGAATTGTGAAGAGGAAGTCATTCATTTAATTCATTGAAGCACTACATTTTGGCAAAGCATGCAGTTTGTTGATAACAGGAAGTATTTGTTAACTTATTGTTAATGTTGATTTGGAGCTCTCATGAATTTTTGCCTAGGAAATGACCTGGCAGATTGGATAGTTACCATGTTAATAGATTGCCAAGTGCCTTTTCTCATGTGTGGGGTTCTGATGCCATCATCAGCTGGAAGCTCAATTGGTCTTGTGGGTGGCATGCAGCACCGGTTGTCTGATTCAGCAATGCTGTGAGAGAATTGAGAGGGCGTTCATTCAGTAAAGGGTGGGAAGGATTTTCTTAAATGTTTAAAAATAAAAAAGACAAAGAAATGTTTTCTCTTTGGGGAGGGAAAATGGGGGACTGCCATAGTACTCCCCAAGGATTTAATTCAATAAAACACATTGTGAATAATATAGTTAAGAAGATTTTCCTGACATAACCACATGTAGGTTAGGTGGCCTTCTCTGCACTTCACAGCATGCAGTGGCTATTTGCAGCCTGGCACTCCTCACATTTAATATAATCAGTACTTTTCACCCTGTCTTCTAGATTTGAGCTTCTTGAGGCAGACAGTTGTCTTTTTGTCTTTGATTTCCCACTGCCTTGAGCAAGGGCACATCGTTGGCTTTCACTTAATGCTTTTATCTACACACTTATTCTCTGAGCTGTGTTATCGTTGGTAGAAAGGAATGGCACTGGAGGAGGTGGGGCTTACGGAGCTCCGTGTCATCACTCTGGGAATCTGCAGTGTCCTTGTTAATTAGTCAATTCTGACTCTGTGCCCTACTTTGGATATTGTTTTTGAGATTGAAGTGCCCCTCTTTAACCCTGTCTGCCTCCGCATCATGCTTCCTGTTCATTAGGTCAGTCACATGAGAATAAACACCTTGTCTTCTCCGATCAACTCTCATCCTCCGACACTAGCCCCTGCCTCTGAATCCCAGCCTAAAGAATGGAGACTGTGGGCCTCTCCCACGTCTGCTGAATGTGGCCTTTGGGTGAGGACATCTCTACCTGTCCCTGGAGGAGAGGCACTGAGTCCTCCCTTGGCCTCCAACCTGGTATCTTCCCTGACTCTTGGCGGTCAGTGAGACTTCCACCAGCTGTCTGCTGTTGTCTCCTTGGATGTTGCCTTTGGTCTGATAGACTGGGCTTATTTCAGTGCCTGCAACAGAACCTGTCTCTCAGCACCTCTACATCGAGGAGGCTCTAGCCCCTCCTACCCTGCTTTGTTCATTTAAACTTGAATGGGCCAAGACCAAAGGTGTGATTTCATCAAATGAACAAGAATTTCATAGAATGGAATTTTCTAACGATATTCATCATTTCCAGTAAGGATTTTAAAAAGGTCAACTTTGCTTAAATATATGCAAACAGAGTGGCATTTAAAGACTGGAAAGCATTATTTAAGAAAATGATAGATTTCCCTTCCTAAAATAGGGTATCCTGCCTGGTGCTGGGGAGAGAGTAGGCAGGTCAAAGGCTTCTCCTCTCTATAGCATTTCTGCTTCCCAAAGTCATTGTCAGATATCCCTGATTTTATTTTATATGCCAGCATACAACTTAAGCCACAACTTGTGTCAGAACTGCTTTAATGAATATATTTGTTGTGGCCTTTTAAAAATGGTATCATCATCCTGTCATCTAGTAAGCAGAGGAGGTAAGTGACTTTGAAGCAAGTGCTATCGGTGAAAAAATATTTCATCATTATGAGAGAACATTGAATGATGAAAAATAAAGAAGCGCATTATACAGTTGAGAGGTAACTTCCAATTATGTGTTGTCAAAATGTCCTATTGAACTTTGCTGGGGATGGTGGAGAAAGGGTAATTAACACCTAATACTTATTTAGTAACTTCTATATTATAGGCATTGCATGTACGTTATCTCATTCAATCTGTATAACCTTATCTGTTCTCTACCATGAGGCAGGAATTATTCCTATTTTTCGTGTAATGAATTGCAGGTTAGGTGACCTGTCCAAGGCCCCACAGCTCATCTACAAAGTCTGTTACTATTCTACACTCTGTAAGACTAGTGTAATATTTTAATATTCACAGTAGTACCTTGATTAACTGAACGGTGTGGTAGTGTGTTGGTCTGCTCTTGCATTACATTAAGAAATGCCTAAGGCTGGGTAGTTTATGAAGAGAGGTTTAATTGGCTCATTGTTCTGCAGGCTGTACAGAAAGCTTGGTGCCAGCATCTGCTCAGCTTCTGGTGAGGGCCTCAGGAAGCTTCCAATCATGGCAGAAGACAAAGAGGGAGCAGGTGTGTCATGGCCAGAGCAGGAATGAGAGAGCAAAGGGGGAGCTCCAAGACTCTTAAACAACCACATCTTGCATAAACTAACTGAGCAAGAACTCACTCAACATCAAGGGGTTGGTGCTAAGCCGTTCATGAGGGATTCCAAGCACGCTGAGGAGCAACCACCTGCTAGAGAGATTACTATGACTGAAAGGGTACCAAGTGTTACTATCCAACACCTCCCATGAGGTCTCATCTCTAATGCTGGGGATCACATCTCAACATGAGATTTGGAGGAGTCAGATATCCAAACCATATCTTTCTGCATGTGGCCCCCACAAATCGCATGTCCTTCTCACGTTGTAAAACACAATCATCCTTTTTCGGTAGTAGATCTGCCACCGTATCTACTGCAGTTGGGACTGGAGGGTGACAGCCCCCTTGTCACAGCTCCACTAGGCAGTGCCCTGGTGGGGACTGTGTATTGGGGTTCCAACTCCACATTTTCCCTCCACACTGCCCTAGTAGAGGCTGTGTAGCAGGCTTCTGCCTGGACACTCAGGCTTTCCCATATGTCCTCTGAAATCCATGTGGAAGACACCAAGCCTCCTTCGCTCTTACATTCCATAGGCCTACAGGCTTAACACCACATGGCAGCCACCAAGGCTTATGGCTTGCCCCCTCTAAAGTGGTGTCCTGAGCCAGAATGTGGGGAGCAGTGTCCTAAGGCTGATCAGGGTGGTGGGGCCCTGGGCCTGGCCCCTGAAACTACTTTCTCCTTCTAGGCTTCTGGGTTTGTGATGGGAGTGGCTGCCTCAAAGATTTCTGAAATGCTTTCTAGGCCTTTTTCTTATTGTCTTGGATAGTAACACTTGGCACCCTTTTAGTCATAGTAATCTCTCTAGCAGGTGGTTGCTCCTCAGCGTGCTTGGAATCCTTCTCGACCACAGGGCCAGGCTGCAAGTTTTCCAGACTTGTATGCTCTGCTCCTATTATTTATTTATTTAGGGACAGGATCTTGCCCTGTCACCCAGGCTGGACTGCAGTGGTGTGATCATGGCTCACTGCAGCTTCAACCTTCTGGGCTCAAGAGATCTTCCAGCCTCAGCCTCTTGAGTAGCTGGGACTACAGGGATGTGCCATGATGGCTGGCTGATTTTTATTTTTTTGTAGAGATGGAGTGTCACTATGTTGCCAAGTCTAGTCTCAAACTCCTGGGTTCAAGCAATCTTCCCACCTCGGCTTCCCAAATTGCTGGGTTTATAGCATGAGCCACCATATCCAGTCACTGCTTTCTCTTTAAATATAAATTCCAATTTTAAGTCATTACTTTGGTCCCATTATCTGATTATACGCTGTTAGAAGACACTAGGCCACTTCTTGTATGTCTTACTGCTTAGAAATTTCTTCTGCCAGATACCCTAGGTCATCACTCTTAAGTTCAAACTTCCACAGATCCCTAGGGCATAAACACAGTGCAGCCAAGTTCTTCGCCAGGGTGTAACACGAGTGACCATTACTCAAGTTCCCAATAACTTATTTCCATCTGAGATCTCAGTCTGGACTTCACTGTCCATATTTCTATCAGCGTTTTGGTCACAACCATTTAACCAGTCTCTAAGAAGTTCCAAACTTTCCCTCATCTTCCTGTCTTCTTCTTTGACCTCCAAACTCTTCCAACCTCTGGCCATTGCCAAGTTCCAAAGCTGCTTTCACATTTTCAGCACCCCACTCCTTAGTACCGATTTTCTGTGTTAGTCTGTTCTTGTATGGCTATAAAGAAATACCTGCAGCTGGGTAATTAATAAAGACATTGACTCACGGTTCTGCTGGCTGTATAGGAAGCACGGATCTGGCATCTGCTCAGCTTCTGGTGTGGGCTTCAGGAAGCTCCTAATCTTGGTGGAAGGCAAAGGGGGAGCAGGTGTGTCACATGGCAAGAGTGGGGGTGAGAGAGTGAAGGGGGAGGTCCCAGACTCTTTTAAACAACCAGATCTCATGTGAACTAACTGAGTGAGAACTCACTTACCACCAAGGGGATGGTGCTAAGCCATTCATGAGAGACCTGCCCCCATGATCCAGTACTTCCCACTAGGTCCCACCTCCAACATCTTCAACATGAGATTTGGAGGGGACAAATATCCAAACCATATCATGTATGGATGGAGTGTCCTTATTAATTGAAATTTCTTGTTGAAGGCCATGAAAATATTTTTCAGTTTTGTTAAAAATCTTTCAAAATTATGTTGTTTTCTTTTGCTATCTTTATAAATGTGTTATATGCTATGCATAATTTAATACTTAAATTTTTGTTACTAAATATCTTGCCTTCACTTATGTTTATGATTGTGAACACCAGTTTCAATAAACTGATGCTTAATAAGCTCACTAAAGTTTAGTGCTAAGTTAGCCTCAGCTATTCATTTTACAGATGAGGAAATAGAGACCCAGAGAAATTGAGAGACTTTGCTCAGAGTCACCGTGTTTGTTGTTAGAGGCACAGTGTGTGTGTGATTACAGAACTTTCATCTGAATGCTATAATATGTGCCTAAAAGAAATGGCTATCGCATGAGTCCTGGTAGCACCTTATTTTCTTTCTTAATTTCACAGCAGAATGCAAAAAAAATAATAATAATAAAAGACGAGAGCTCTATTTTTCAAAGTTTTACTGTGTTCAGAAGCCACCTTTCACTTATTTGATTCTGCCCAATATGTCAGACAGACGAGGATGAGAATACAAAGGGATTGGAGCACTTCTGGATCCTGATTCTAATAGAATTTAATATAGTCATATTTGTCAGTTTCCGAGTAGGAGTGAAGTAGCTGATGCTGTATTGTAATATTGTTAGAATTTTGAAGGAGCCAAAAGCTTACTTGTCCTTGTTTGTAATCTTTTATTTTTGATCATGCAGCAAGAGTATTTATTTGCACCACATCTAGACTTGACTTTTGGCTACAAAAGAAAATTTTTTCTGAAGAGTTCCTCCCACTTCTGAGACCCCAGCTCCACAACACGTTGCATTTAGCCTATCAAGCATTGTACTGTTGTACGAGGGATGCAAAGGTTCTTATGCCACGCTGTCAAAAATTTACAACCTTTAGTACTTGACTAAGTAGAGGTTAAACTTTAATGAAAACTTTACTATAACAATGGAGGCATATTCAAGGTGTTCAGAGAAAAGGACAGATATACCCAGGGTGGTAGATGGGGATGTGAGTGGTTGGGGGGACACACGCCTACTGAAGAAGATGGTCAGAAAGTTGTCAGTAGTTGAATCAGCTTGTTGGAAGTTCAGTGGGTGGGGAGGAGGGGGAAGACGACAACATTTGAAAACACGGAGATGTGAAAAAGTGTGGTCTGTTTGGACAGTGATTCTGGTGTGATGTGACTGTAGAAGTATTCAGGGATGCAGGGGAAACAACTAGAAGGAAAAATTGGGATCAGATAATGAAACATCTTGAATTCCATGCTCAACTGTTCAGAACATTCTGTAGGAAACTGGGGGTTATTAAAGTGTCTGACTTGCATTTATGGGATGATATGTCCTGACATGCATTTTAATAAAACAATGATTTCGATTTAGTAAGAAAATTATTCCTCTTTAGTGATTAAAGAGTAAATTAAAGAGGCAAAAGAATGAGGAAAGGAGACCTTTTAGAAGACAAATGATGAAGACCTTTACTTGTGGTGTGGCAGAAAAAATGGAGACTAGTAGATAGCTTTGAGATCTACATCTGTATAGAAGCTGCCAGATTAAGTGATTGATCATGGGAAGTACAGGAGAGGAAGAAGTCAAAGTACGTTGCTTAATCCAGAGTCATAGAACAAGTAATGGTGATATTTGTAGCTGAGAAAACACAAGGAGAGTTAAAAAGAAAGTTATAGAATAAAATCCAAGGAGCAACTTTGAAAGGTAGATGAGCCTTTCATAAAGTATAATAAGCCACCTCAAAATTTCGTAGCTTAAAACAAAAACCATATATTAATTGTGCTTGTGAGCTGATGGGTTGGTAGGGTGGTTCATCAGGTCTGGGCTGGCTTAGGTTAGTCTGACCTTTTTTTCACTGATTATCTGCCATCAGCAGGGAAATTGACAGGTGGCTGGCTGGTTTAGGATGGCCTCAGCTGGAATGATGTTCCACTATATGTTTCTGTTCATCCAGCAGGCTAGGTAAAGTTTGTTTTCATGACAGTGGGTCAGGATTCCAACGTGCACCTGGCCTTTTGTTATTTATTTTATTATTTTTTGAGACAAGGTCTTGCTCTGTCACCCAGGCTGTAGTGCAGTGGCACAATCATGGCTCACTGCAGCCTCACACTCCTGGGCTCAAGTGCCACCTCAGCTTCCTGAATAGCTGGGACTACAGGCACACACCACCATGCTGGCTAATTAAAAAAAATATTTTTTTGTAGAGATGAAGTCTCACTATGTTGCTCAGACTGGTCTTGAACTCCTGAGCTCAAGGGATCCTCATATCTTGGCCTCCCCAAGTATTGTGATAAGAGGTGTGAGCCTCCATGCCTGGCAGTGTCTGAAGTTTTGAAATCCAGTCTGAAGACTGACATAGTATCACTTCCACTGCATTTTTCTCTGGCCAAAGGATGTTTCAAAGCCTGTCCAACTTCATGGGGTGAAGCTGCAAGTTTACATTCCAGGGAGTTGGGTATAGGAAAGGTTGAAGAATGGGGTTTTTGCTGTAATTAGTCTACCACAGTGATTCATAATTATTAGATGATTATCAAAATAATTTCTAAATTGTATTCCATTAATTGTATTTGTATGCTTTCCCGTGAAGAGTAAAATGAATGATTTTCTAATATGAGCTTAAAAGTGTTGACATATTTCAATTTTCTCATTTTGTGGGATATTATTCTGGTTGCTCTTTGCAGGGTTCCTGATGCTTTACATTTTTAAGTTTAACTTCATTCAAAAGCATTAATAAAGTTTTTTCTCTTTTATTCGGAATTACCTCCAGAAGAATAATAAGTATACAACAAATCCTGCAAGTAAGGTATCCCAAAGCATCATCCTCATTCTTGGTCACCACCTCCAAAAAGGCACCCATTAAATTAAAAAAATTGGCTAAATATGTAACTGTGCCTCCATTGTCTTTGCGTGGAGACCTTCAGTTCAGAAGCTTCATGGGCTGTTTTTTCACTGTTGCTGGTGCATTGCAAGATGTTGCCCTTGGCAGGGTGTGCTTGGTCCCTACAGTTCTTCTCTATCATTCTTACTAATGATGTTTTGCTAGTCCCATGCAGAGCCTTTGAATAGCATTCCAGGAAAGGACCACCCACAGTGAAAATATTACGCCTATCCAGTGGTCTTGAGTGTGTCCCTTATGAAGTGGAATCTTCATGTAAAATAGACACTTGGGAAGCAATTATTATTAATTACGGACCCTTTCATCACAGGCTTTGATCCCTTGCATGCACCAGTACTCACTCCTGCTGTTCATGACAGTGACAGTGTGTCACTGTCACTGTCCAACAATGGTTTTTGTGCCATTAAGAACAAAGAGACTTTTTGAAAAATAGTCAGTTTACCAATTGTTGTCACAATCTTAGTCTTTGACTATGGTTGTGTGTGTTCTTCTCAGTTAATGGATTCTCCTTATATTAATGCTGACCCCTGCCTCTGTTACAGGCTTCAAGGGTATGTGTTTAAACTGACCTGTTGATACTGGGGTTAGATTATCCATGTATGCAATTTATTTTGAACCTTGTGAATGAGATAATCACATACAATTTCTGATCCATGAAGGGAATGCTATCTGGCACAGTGGGTACTGATTTGTCAGATTTTATGTTCTCATGATTATTTTCTGATGTTTGAAATAGTTACCATTGTTTAATAAAAAAGCATAGGCCAGCAGTATATAGCTAATTCACTCATAATTAAGGAAGTTAGCCAAGATATTCTGAGTCATTATTCAGTCAAAACTTTTAGATACAGAGGGCTATTAATATGTTAGTAACTGAAAACCTAAAAATATAAAAATATTACTTTTGTCCCTGTTTTAAGCACATTCTTTCAAATGTCAAAACTTGACTTTGAAGAATTGAGTGAGGGATAGGCAGGAGTGAAAAAGAAGATGCCAGAAATAAAAACTAATTTTTTCCTTAGAAAAAAATTAAATATCTGAATAAGTGGAGAGAGATACTGTGTCCTTGCATGGAAGGAGTCAATATTGTTAAAATCGATTCTCCTCTAGTGGATTTATAGATTCAATGCATTCCCAATCAGACCTCAGCTGGACTTTTTGTAGATGTTGGCAAGGTGACTCAAAAACTTAAATGGGAAGGCAGTGGAGCTAGGATAGTAAAAACAGTTTTGAAAAAGAAGGACAAAGTTGGAAAGCCATACTACCTGATTTCAAAATTGCTATGTTTTGCATGTGTTCTCCAAAAGTTCGTGTGTTGGAAATTTAATCCCTAATGCAACAGCATTGGGAGGTGGGGCCAAATAAGAGGTGATTGGGTCATGAGAGTAGAGCCCTCAGGAATGGATTAATGCCATTACCACAGGAGTGGGTTAGTTAACTCAAGAGTGGGTTGTTATAAAGTGAGTCTGGCCCCTGGTGCTTTGCCCTGTCTCACACACTTCTGCCACCCACCAGTCCCCCATGGGATGATGCTTATCAGATGCCAGCACCATGCTCTTGGACTTGCCAGCCTCCAGAACCATGAGCTGAATAGGCATCTGTTCTCTATAAATTACCCAGTCTGAGGCATTCTGCTAGAGCAACAGAAAATGGACTAAGACAAAGATTTATGGACTGTTGCATTAATCAGGGTCAGTTGCTATTGGCAAAAGAATAGACAAAGGATAGATCAATGGAACAGACTAGAAAGCACAGAACTAGCCCCATACGTATAAAAGAGAGCAAATGACAACATGTGGGTAAAAGGTCAGTGAATCTGGGTAAATGTTATTTAGAAATTCTTTATACTATTCTGATTCTTGCAAATTTTCTGTATTTCACAATTTTTCTGATTTAAAAAAATACAACTTTCCTAGTAGAAAAACCTAACATACTCTTCAAAAGCATTCAAGACTGAAATAATTAAATTTTGGAATATTTCTCTTAATTAGGCACATGCTTTTTTAGAATGTAAAGCCCATTGTTAACTTAATAATAAGCATATGTAAACTGAATTTATCTTATTCATAAAGCCAAAATAAATGGATTCAGGTCTAGTTAATAGCTTTATAATTGTGACTGGAAATGCACATATCTGCATTACCTCCTATATTTATTCAAGACAATTTAAAACATGGAATGGAACTATTTTAATGATAAAAAATGGAATGACATAATGTATTCAAAGGTATTATGATTGTGCACTAATACAGTATTGGTGGGGAAGGGTTGGTGAATAGTCTTATCACTCCAATATACAAATTAAAAACCATAAAGCAAAACACAATTTTTCTGATGGAGAATGTGTATATAGATATTTAAAAGTCAAGTTCATTGAGGTATTATTTACTTGCAGTAAATTTAATCCTGTTTAGTTAATAGTTGAGTTTTGACAAGCACGTACAAATGTGTAACCCCCACCATAACCAAGATATAACATGGATCCATCACTCCCAGACACTTCCCTCAAGCCCTTTCTAGTCAACCCTTCCACCTGCCTTGACAATCAGTGACCTGTTTTCTGTGCCTGTAGTTTTTCCCTTTTCCAGGAAGCCATATAAATGGAATCATACAATATGTAACTTTTTTATTAAAAAGAGCTTTATTGAGATAAAATTTATGTATCATACAGTTTCCCCTTTAAAATATATAATTCAATGGTTTTTGGTATATTCACAAAATTGCGCAGTTATTTTCACAATTTGAGAACATTTTCATCACTTCAGAAAGAAACTCAACACCCATTTATTGGCATTCTCATTTCCCCATTTTCTCCCAACCTCCCAGCCTCAGGAAGCCACTAATCTACTTTCTGTGTCTAATGTAGCCTAATGAGTCTGGCCTCTTTTACTCCGGATGATGCATTTGAGATTCATCCATGTTGTTGCGTATGACATTATTTTGTTTCCTTTTATTGCTGAGTAGTATACCATTGCATGGCTATATCACATTTTTGGTATCATATGTATCAGTTGAAGGACATTTGTTCTATTTCCTTTTCAGTTTATAGTGATTATAAATAAAACTACCATAAACATTTTGTTTGAAAGATTTGGGTGAACGTAAGTTTTCATTTCTCCTGGGTAAATGACTAGGATTAAGACTGCTGGGTTATATGGTTTATGTATGCTGAACTTTATAACCCAAACTGTGTTCCAAAGTGGCTGTACCATTTTTTGTTTCTACCAGCAGTATATGAGAATTCTAGTTGCTTGACATCCTTGCCAACATTTTGTATAGTCTGTCTTTTTAATTTTAGCTATTCTTATCTATGTGTAATGGTATTTCATTGTGGTTTTTGTGTTGTATCTAGGAAATCGTCTAATTCAGGGTCACAAGGATTTCTTGCATACTTTTTTCTAGAAGTTTAATTGCTTTAGATTTTACATATTGGTCTATTTTCTGTATATTCTAGAAGTCAAGGTGGTTTTTTATCTGTTTTGTTTTGTTTGCATATGGATGTACAATTGTTCCAACATTATTTGTTGTAAAAACTGTCCTTTCACCGTAGAACTGCCTTTGCACTTTGGTTGAAAATCAGTTGAACATATATGTGATTTCAATTTGCACTTTCCTGATGGTCAGTGAACATTATTTCATATGCCTGTTTGCCATCCATCCATCTTCTTTGATGAAGTATCTCTTCAAAATCTTTTGATCATTTTGTAATAGGGTTGTTTTAATGTGATTAAGTTCTGAGAGTTCCTGAAATATCCTGGATATGTTACTTGATAAGACATGCCTTTTGCAAATATTTTCTCAGTCTGTAACTTGTTTTTTCATCTTTTTCTGAACAATATCTTTAAAAGAGCAGAAGTTTTGATTTTGATCAAGTCTAAGTTATCAATATTTACCTTTATGGATTATGCTTTTGATGCTTCCAAAGTGGCTGCTGCATTTCCATGACACAATCCCACCTTTTTATTCAAGTACTTCCTCATTTTCTAGAACAACAAGGTATTCCAGGCCTCACTTTACACTTTCCCTGCCTTACCCTGGAATCAGCCATTTCTATGGACAAACCCTGGTTTCTTTTACTGACGCATGGTATTAAGGAGGGAGAATTTTGAAAAACTTCTTCTCTCTTTTCTCCCTTAACATGCACCACAGACTTATGAGTCATTCTGCATTATGATTTTGGACATGAGTTTGATTCTGAAGGTAGGTAATATGATTTTTTTTTAAACCAAGAAATAATAAGGGAAAAAGCTCATCATCAGTAACTCTGAGTTGTTTGAAGACAGATCTCCATGTGTCCCATGCCTAGTCTACGGCAGCTGCTGACCATCGGGAGATATGTTGTTGCCCAAATAGTGAGACTACAACAGAAAAGGTCACTAGTCTTTTCCACATTTTACAGATATCCAGGTGGTTCTTTAATTTGAATTAGAATCTATTGTTTTTAAAAGATTTTCTTTCACCTTGCCAGAGTAACAACAACCATAAGGGGACACAGTCTCTGATTCCTAAATTTGCCCACTGGTTTGCCTTTGGGGAGGAATGTCTGCTTTGAATTCCCAATGCATATTCTATTATTAAATCTTTGGAAGGAGGTAATTTCCCAGGTAATGTTTTCATAATATTCTGTTTAAAGGAGGTAATTTCCCAGGTAATGTTTTCATAATATTCTGTTTAACTTAGTTTTATTACATATATGTATTCTTTTGGAAGCAGTCCTTTATAATACTTTGTGAACATCTCCTAGTCTTTCTTATCTTGCCATGGTAATTATTTTATCTTTCAGGTAGAACAATGTGGTCCCACTGAGTTTTATGACCTTTAAATTTTGTTGATTTTCCAGGAAGTGGGATAAGGTACATAAATCCATTGTGTTCCTAAAAGAAAGTGACTTAAGTTTACATCTAAGGTATAACATTACCTAGCATTCTTCACTTTGGGGCATTTCAGCTCCATTTAACTTATTGATTCTGATCATTTAAGTACATAATATATATCAGAATAATATTTCATTCCTTATAATATTATGAAAATTATTATAAGGAAAATCATTCCTTACAATATGAAAAAAAGGAATAAATTTTTTAAAGAGCTTGGAAACATTAAGTATGGTCTTCGATTTGTAAAAAGTGTATGATTTAAAATTGGCTGAGCCCTTCTGTCTGAGGTTTAGCAGCATGCAACACAGAAGCCTCAATTCTCAGGAGCTGGTCCAGATCAGATTTGCTGCAATATCTTACTGTTTTGCAAAATGTTCAGAATATAGTGTCTGCATTCTAATTTAGTTAATTTGAGAATAATAATCATGAATTTAAGACCAGTTCCTTGGAAAGACTCACTACACAGAAAATTACCTGGCTGCAGACCACAACCCTGATCTCAGCCAACAACACAGTAAATCCTGTTACTGGTGGATTAAATGGTTCAGCAAATTGATTTTGATTTCTTCCTGTGACAAAGCCCCTTGATAGGTATTGGGGATACAAGATGAATGGAGCAATGAGTGCGTGCAATGGACATAAGGAAACAGGCAACCAGAGACAAGGCAATGTGTGGGAAACCACTGAATGGGCTGTAACTCTATCTTGGGAGAAAGGTAAAAAGGGCTTGGGATTTTTTTCCCCATAAAATAAATAAATAAATAAAAATTAGAACTAGTAAAATTTAGCCAGGGCACTGGAGTGGGGAGAGTGGAATGTGGAAGGAAGGGAGCAGCAGGAGCTAAAGTTTGCAGGTGGGAAATAGCAGAATTTGTGGAGGAAAATTCTGAGAGGCTTCATACTGTTAGGGCAGAAAATTGGAGGCAGGGGTTGGTTATTAGCGAAACCAGCATACTAGGAAGAGGCAGATGCAGAGTCTGAAAGGACTTATAAGCCATATTAAGGATCTTTAGTCTTCAAAGCAATGGGAATTTGCTAAAGGGTGCTAAGCAGGAGAGTGACAGTATCAGATTTGCAATTTAGGTGCAGCACTGGATTTGAGAGTGACATGACTGGAAGCAGAGAAATTTGGTAGGAGTCCTTTGTGGCAGTCAAAAAGCAGTGGACAAAGACATGGAATAGAGAAATAGAGGTTGGGATGGAAAGAGGACAAAATAGAATAGACAGTACTCGGTGGTTGATTGGCTGCTGTAAGTGAGGAGTAGAGATGGGGTGGAGTCAAGGGTGACCCTGATTGCCGGTTCTCCTGTCTGGGTCTCTGGCTGTATCTGAATGGGAAGGTACAGATTAGTGCAGTTGTAAAACCCAGATAGCTAGTTTATCCCAAAGTTTCTGATTCACTAGGTCAGGTGGACCCAAGAATTTGCATTTCTAACAAGTTCTCAAGTGATGCAGATACCAAAACTTGAGAACAGCTGGATTATTGGTTCTCAAATTAAAATGTCTATCGGAATCTGCTAGAGTGTTAAGAAAGTAGATTCTCATGCCCTAAAACTAATTGAGTTCCAATTTGTAGGCATTGCCCAGGAATCTACATTTTTATAAAGGATCAGAAGTGATTTGTAATGCTGATGAGAACATAGGCCACATTTTAAGAAACATTTAGATTAAGGGCTGGTCTATGGTGTGAGTTAGGTGTGTATTACTAGCTAGGTCATCTGGCCCCAATTTTCTTATATCTAATCTCATCATGAGATTTCTTAGTCTAATAGCTATTATTTGTTGGGGGCTTACCATGGGCTAGGCATTCTCTAATCATTTTACAATATGCAGTTTTATTTAAAGCTTGCCAAATTTTACAAAAGAGATTGAATTGGCCCTTCATATCCATAGGTTCCACATCTGTGGATTCAAGCAACCTTGGATAGAAAATATTAGGGAAAAGAAAAACAATAAAAAATAAAAATACAACAATAAAAATAATATCATTTTAATTTAATTATTTCATTTGTTTGTTTGCAGAGAAGCAGTCTCACTATGTTGATAGGGCAGATCTCAAACTCCTGGCCTCAAGTGATCTTCCTGTCTCAGCCTTCCAAAGTGTTGGGATTACAGGTGTGAGCCACCTTGCCCAGCCTAAAAATACTACAAGTTTTTAAAATACAGTATAGTAACTTTGTAGCATTTATATCATATTAAATATTATAAGTAATCTAGATATGATTTAAAGTATACAAGAGGATGTATGTAGGGTATATGCAAATACTATGCCATTTCATATCAAGGACTTGAACATCCCCAGATTTCGATATCTGCAAGGGTCCTGTAACCAATCCCCCATGGATGAGGAGGGATGACTGTACTACTATTATTATTTCCATTGTCAAGGTGATGAAACTGAGAGAGGTTAGTAATTTGTCCAGGATCCCAGAGCTAGTAAGTGGGTTCTTACTTATCTGTGATTACTTTCAGTGGCTTCAGAGCCACTTACTGTCTGTGTAGTAGACAGCGTTCAAGGGTGTAAAAGTGAGCATTTTAGGAATGGACACAATATGGTATGGCTGGAGGGAGGTGGTGAGGGAGCCAATACCAACTAGGATTCCTTCCCTCTGTGCTTATTGTGTTAGATTTCTGACCACTTACCCTTGGTCACTTTTTTTTTTTTTTTTTTTTTTTTTTGAGACTGAGTCTTGCTCTGTCTCCCAGGCTGGAGTGCAGTGGTGCGATCTCGGCTCACTGCAAGCTCCGCCTCCCGGGTTCACACCATTCTCCAGCCTCGGCCTCCGGAGTAGCTGGGACTACAGGTGCCCGCCCCCACGCCCGGCTAATTTCTTTTTGTATTTTTAGTAGAGACGGGGTTTCACCATGTTAGCCAGGATGGTCTCGATCTCGTGACCTCGTGATCTCCCTGCCTCAGCCTCCCAAAGTGCTAGGATTACAGACGTGAGCCACCGCGCCCAGCCCCCCGGTCACTTTTTATTCCTTTTTAGTAATCTTGGTTTGAAAATTACGTTGGGTGTTTGCCTATTTGTAGTAAGTTTGGTGTTATTTATTAAATAACCTTTATATAATTAATTCAATGAACAATGCAAAATTAGCCATGAAAGAATATTTGAAACTTTTCGTACTATAACAGTTTTTGCCATCCAGTTCATTCCTTAGGACTTTTCCCATTGATAGTTCTATTTTGGTATGTCTACTTTTACCAGATTCTTGTAGGTTTCTTTGTCTTTCACATGTGAATTATTAATGTTTCTTACTTTATAAGGAAAGAATCATTCCCATTCAATGTAGTCTGAGAGGGTTTCTGTTCATTTAAGTTGCATTACTTTTGTTGGCAATGATTATCTCGTTGTCATCACCTACCGAGGAGAACGAGGGTACTCTCAGAATTGTCACTTGGAGCTCCTTGGGTTAAGGGAGAGCTTAGTGAAGAAAAGTGGTAGCTCTGTATCATTGGGAGGCTATCTTCTATCCATTAGCCTTTTGATTTTTGTTCCCCACTTTCAGATTTTCTCAGTTCATATCTGTTGCCTGCAAATAGCTGAAATAGCATTGTACGAGCTAGAAAGGTGTCAAATGAGCTAATTTCCTGCTCGTGCATTCAGAGTAGTTTCTAGAACTGCAAAAAATTATATAGTGGCAAAATGTACTAGCCAAGCTGACTGCAAAATAAATTCTTCCTCAGTGAACGAGCCCAGACAATTTTCTTTCAAATTGTACTTGTTATCAATTTCCCCCTCTCTTTTTGCCAAAAGAGAGGTAATATCTTCATTCCGTTCTTTAAGGTTTTAGACAAAATGAATATTATTTTCCTTCATTTTCTTCTACTCTTCAATGATAATAGCTAAATAGTCTAGTTCCAACTGGAAATTATACCTCTCTTGCCCATTGAAATAAAAGTCTATGATAGTTTTCCAACTAGTCGAAATATAAAAGAAAGGACACAGCAGAATTGCTAAAGAAGCTGTAGGCAAACTGTTTTCATAATCACAAGACTTTTTAGGAATCTTTTTGGACATTTTCCAGATGTGTCTGAGATATGTCATCAAGATACTGCTTTGTCTGCTTTATGCAAATTGGCATTATGCAATTTTATAACTGAAAAGGACCAGTTAACACCTTTATTTTAGGCTACAGTCATAGATTCCTGAGACCTGAGGAACTTGTGACTTGGCATAGTTATGTCATAGTAAAGCTGGGACTGAAATTCATATCTCTTGACTCCCAATCCAGCACCATTTGTACTTATAATTTCTTGTAGATACTCTTTTCTCTGGGCTGAGAAGAGGAGTTTGGTAAAAATTTTCGTCTGCAGGGGCCAGATCCATTAGTCTTATGCAGGGAAAATGAGTGGCAGGTCAAAAGTAGGGACTAGGACGAGGTAAAAGAAACTTCAGAAAGAGACTTCTCAGAAGACACCAGGGAGCGTCCTTCATGCACTAATAAATGACTGTTAATTGGGTGCTTATTATGTGCCAGCACCATGACAGATGGTGGGATAAAGAGGTGGAAGAGTCACGTGTGTTCCCTGCAAAAACCAAACACAAAGAATGTTGGTGGAAGGTTCTAGGTTTGAGAAAACAGATTCTGGACTAAGGTCTGCAAACTGGTGGGAAGAACTGGCATGCTTTCCTTTGCTAGACAGTAAATTCCTCCAAAATAGGAGAGTAAATGGCTAAAGAAAATGTGATATATACATACAGTGGAATATTTTTCAGCCTTAAAAAGAAGTAAAATTCTGATAAGTGCTTCAACATGGATTGGATGCACCTTGAAAACATTAAATGAAATAAACCAGACACTGAAGGACAAATATCATATGGTTTCACTTATATGGTGTCCCTAGAATAGGTAAATTCATAGAGACAGAAAGGAGAATAGTGGTTACCAGGGGCTAGAGGAAGAGGGGAACAAGGAGTTCATGTTTAACTGGTACAGAGTTTCCATTTGGGAAGATGAAAAAGTTCTGGAAATGGATAGTGGTGATGGTTGTACAACATCGTGGACGTACTTAATGCCACTAAAATTTATATTTAAAATGGTTTAAATGGTAAATTTTATGTTACGTATATTTTGCCACATTACACACAAAAACTTGGAGACACGTCGTGTTCATCATTATGACCCATGTGACTTAGCACGTAACAGGCTTGACAAGTATTTGTTGAACTGAATTGAACCAAGTGCCAGAGGACAAGGAACTGAAGAGAAAGTTGATTAAATCATGTTGGGGGTTGCATGAGAACTGGGGATTTCAGCTTACCCAGGCAGGGTGGATTCCCACAATGGCAAAAAGGTTCTCCCAGAGGTTTGGCATCCTGACGGTGGAGTGGCTTGTTAAACAGTCTTACAGCGTCAGGGGTGGAGCCTTCTTAGGGCTGGCGGCAGGTGCAGAAGAGGCACAGTGGAGCGATGAGCCAAATGGGAAAGACATTTTGTGGTGTGTGTGTCTGTGTGTGTGTGTCTGTGCTTATACTGTCATTGTCACTTGAATATTTCATTGTTACTAAATGGCGAAGCTGGCGTTGTGCTACTTGAAACAACAGTGAGCACGTGGCCGTGTTTCCAATGTTTATTAATTTGGGTAATTTATGTCACTAGTTCATTCTTTTATTTCTTCCACATTTTTTTTCCACAGCTGAATACATTTTAACTATGCAAACACACACATAACTATTATTCAGGTGAAGTTACAGAATATTGTCAGCATCCCAGGAGTCTCCCTAATCCTTCCTTCTATTCAGCCTCCCTCACATGCCTTTGGTAACCTGTCCCATGCATTTTTATTTTATTATTATTATTTTTTGACATGGAGTCTCCATCTGTCGCCCAGGCTGGAGTGCAGTGGCGCAATCTTGGCTCACCGCAAGCTCCGCCTCCCGGGTTCACGCCATTCTCCTGTCTCAGCCTGCTGAGTAGCTGGGACTACAGGTGCCTGCCACCACGCCCGGCTAATTATTTTTTGTATTTTTAGTACAGATGGTGTTTCACCGTGTTGGCCAGGATGGTCTCAATCTCCTGATCTCGTGATCTGCCCACCTCAGCCTCCCAAAGTGCTGGGATTACAGGCGTGAGCCACAGCACCCAGCCAACCTGTCCCATGCATTTTAAATGAGATTCTGCTATGTGTCAGGCAATGTTCTAGGCATTGGATCAGACACAAAAATAAATAAGGTGATCCCTGCTCTGTAGCAGATCATAGCTCAGAGACGGAATGACACATAGACAAAGAATGGGCTAAATACTCCAACAGATGTGTTTAAGGCCAGTGAGAGTGAATAGAGACAATCCTCATGAGCTGGAGTAATTAGTAAAGTCTGTGCACTGGACTTTAGTTGGGTCCTGAAGGATAATAAGATTTACAGAAGCAGAGTTAGAGGATGAGGCCTGCAGGTGGGGAGTGAAGGCTAATGGCAAGAACAATCCCGGCAGCAGGTTATGGAGGGTGCCTGGCTGCATCATCAATGACATAATGTCGCACAGCTAGGGGAGGGCCTGTGGAGAGCTGTGAACACTAGGATGGGGCAATATGTCTGCAGAATTGAGTTTTGCTTATTTTTTTGTCTGAATTTTTTCATAAAGAGTAAGCATGGAAAAATGGACTTCACTGGTATTCAAACTATGTCTTTAAAGCAACCCAAACCAAGCTCTTCTCCTTTGGGGTGTCCATGAGATCCATTTACTCAGTAGTGGCCCAGCTGGAATGGAGAGATGGAGGATGTTTTCAGGAGCAATACTGGGCTTCCCAGAGGTGGCTTATGTTCCCATGCTGTGTACTCTGATGGTTATCATTAACGAAACACTGGCTACATTTCTGGAGAAATAAACCTTTACTAATCTTGTCAGGCTTACTTCTCTTGTATAGAAAGTATATGTCTAGTATAATTGTTTCTCGGTGACAGCGTACTTGTTAAGTATTAACTATTCTTGTTTCATTTTAAACTTCTCTTCAACACTGAAATGTACATTTTATAGTTTTCTCTCTGTTAACGTGTTCTAAATGTTTGAGAGAAAAAATGTTTCTAAAAGCATTTGTTTTTGCTCTTTGGTAAACTGTTCTTTATCCAAGTTAATAAAGAGGTATTCCCAATTTAGCTAAACAGAGGTTTGGCAACTTAAAATACTTTGAAAGGAGTGTGTTTCTATTATTTTCTCACTAAAACAGTTGTTTCAACTCTTAGGGAAGTATTGTCCAATGGAAGCCTATTTTACAGAAGCATAAAACTATTTTATAATTATAATATTGTTAGCCCCCAAAACTTACACAGTGGGTTAAATACTTGTTATAGTAAGCAGATTACAGATATTTCTAATATTCCATCAGAAAATCCTTTCTGCTGTGTTAGAGGAGAGATAAATTTCCCCTTCTCTTGTCAAATTAGCATACATTTCATGGCACAAATTACTGTAGAAATACAGTAGTATATCTAGTAATAAACATATTATGCCCTGAGGTGTATAAGATTCTTAAAAGCAGGTAAAAATAAATAATGTTTCTGTAAACAACTTTCTAACAAGACTTAAAATTAGGAATTTTTTCTTATATCATTTCTGGTCAATTTAAATTAAGAATCCTAACTAATACATAAATAATTAGAAGACTCTAATATGGTATTTTTTCATGAGTATCCTACTTTACTGCCTAGTTTGAACCGTAAAGTATATTATCATGAAAATTGTGGCTCTTTATATAGCTTTATATTCTATTTCAACTGCTTTTATGACCTTGAAACTTGGCAGGAGTTTCACCCCTCCACCCTTACCCTTCATTTCCAAAGAATTTATAGGCTATCTTAACACTGTGGGTTTTTAAAAAATTTGAATCATGATTTAGCTTTCTTTTTATTAATGGAGAATCTATATAACATGAATTTTCTCTCAGTTTTTACTTATCATCCGTATGAAACTCTTTTAAGAACTAAGTCTATTTGGGTTTCATGATATGCCGTATTCTATAAAAGTGTATTACATGCAGTTTTAATGGCAGAGCACAAAACTGAATAGATGAAAGCTTTCTATTATAGGTAAACTTTTAATAGGCAGTCTGAACCAAAGAGGCAACTTAATTAATCCTCTAAATATTTAATACTGACTTCTCTATTTCTAATGTCATCTTGAAGAGCAGTCTGGTTTTGTGGGAATCATTCTTAAAGGATTGCTCATTTGTGAGCATCCAGACAGACAAACACACATTTTAATTGAATCCGCACCTGCTTGGTAAGAGACACTGACCTCACCTATGCCTTATGCTGATTAATTGAGTTCATTTTCCCCAGTGGCACCTGTATTTATTCTCCCAGTCACATGCATGTGCAGCATATTGTTGAGGAAAATACTGATTCGCTGAATAGCCAGTATCCAGAGGACTTGAAAGAATGAGCTGGGTTCCAGTGGTAAAATGAGGTGAAGGGCCCAATCGTCCACTTATCATCAAAAGCTGTTCAAGTACTAATCAGCTCCAGGACCAGAGATCACTGGTGATTTGGTTCATTGGATGAAAGAGGCTTTGAAGAGTTCCATTTCCTGCTGATATGGTTATTTCATTTTATAAGCATGTTGCTTTTTTTTAAAAAAAAAAAAAAAATCTGCAAGTCACATGATAGAGAAAAGACTAGCTGTGCAAGAAAACGCTTGGCAGATAATATGAAACCATATGTTCCTGCTTTTCTAAATGCAAAAGAAAAAGAACTAAAAGGCTAAGGTAATGCCTTGCTGTTAACTGGAGCCAAGGACTATGTTTGTCATAAGCCCAGCTTCTATTTTTTAATTGAAAGGGCCGATTAGGGGTGAGCAAACTATGGCCTGTGTGTCCCTCTGTGTTTATAAATAAAGCATTACTGTAACACAGCCATGCACATTCAGTTATGTATTGTCTGTGGTTGCTTTCATGCCACAATGGTAAAGTTGAGTAATTGCAATGGAATCCATATGGCCCACGAAGCCTAAAATATTTACTCTTACCCTAAAAAGTTTGCCATCTGGAGTAGATGAATAACTCCATGGTAGATGAATAAATCGCATTTTATATAAAGATATTTTAGTGTAAATTGCAGGTATCCTTACATTTTACTTCTAATTTATTGAATAGCTCAAAAATAATATTGCTGTATAACCAAATTGAAATTGTTATACTTAATAAAGTAATAGTTTTTCCTTAATGAAATTTGATACCAATTCATATAAAATTTCTGAATTGCTTCCAAAATATTATTTACAACTGGTTTCTCCAAGTCAGGATCTAATCCAGGATTATTCCCTGCATTTGGTGTCTGTGTCACCCAAGTCTCCTTTAATCAAGATATGTACCTTTCGTCATGACACTGACCCCTGAAAAGGCCGTGCCGTTTGTCCTGTAGAATATGTCTGAAATATATTTGATTGCTTTTGAGTGGTATCCTCTAGTATGTTGCTCTCTGACCCGGATTTACTTAAACTGGAAGTTAGATCTCAATTGAATTCAGGTTAAACGTGGTTGGCAAGAAATCATTCAAAGGGATCCTAAAATCTGCATCAGATCTGAAGATTTGTGTCACTGTTAGTGACACTAAATTTGACCATTAGCTTAGTCAACAAATTATTTTAAAGATAAGAAAAATGGGCTGGGCGTGGTGGCTCATGCCTGTAATCTCAGCACTTTGGGATGCCAAGGTGGGTAGATCACCTGAGGTCAGGAGTTCGAGACCAGCCTGGCCAACATGGTGAAACCCCGTCTCTACTAAAAATACAAAAATTAGCCAGCTGTGGTGGTGTGCACCTGTTGTCCCATCTACTTGGGAGGCTGAGGCAGGAGAATTGCTTGAACCTGGGAGGCGGGGGTTGCAGTGAGCCGAGATCCCGCCACTGCACTCCAGCCTGGGAGACAGAGTAAGACTCCGTTTCAAAAAAAGAAAGAAAGAAAGAAAGAAAGAAAAATGGCATTCAGGGTATGAGAAGTAAAGACCTAGAAGTTGAACTAGCCACCTGACATTGATTTCTTGCTCCCTTTTTTGTTCCAGGATGCCCTCTAGACTGTGTGGTAACCTGATCTTGACTCTCTATTGCTTTCTCAGTGGTTCTGTGCCTGAAATATATTCTTACTCCATGACATTTTGTAGTGGCTTAGCAGAATGGGGGTAGGCCTATTTTCCTGATAATTGTGCTTTGTTTGGGTTCTGTGATTGTTGAGGGTTTTGTTTTTGTTGTATTTCTTTCCTTTTAAGTAGAGGAATATCAGTGAAAAGCAACAAAATGATTAAAGATGGTAAAGCTTGATAATGAGACATGAAAGAAATCTAAAGGACTTGTAATTATTGAGACTTAAATAGAAAACCTCAGGCTGTAAGTTAACAAGTACATTTAGGTAATTATCGCCATTAAAAAATTTGAATGCGGTTTTAAAGCCCTGAAATTTCCTAGTGTGGATGGTTGTAGTCCACTTCCCTGGCATGAAATATTCCAGACCTGTGAGGATAAATCTGCCAGAGGCAGACACATGCTGGGACCTGTGACCTTCTAAAATGGACTTTTGTTGTGTTAGTCTAAGTTTCCTCTTTTGCTTTATACCTATTATTTCCTTGGTTCATAAACTTGTGTTTTATAGCCCAGGTCTAGGTTTTGATGCATCGTCCCTAAAGCCATGTGGACTTGTGTGGTGTGCGTGCCGAGGACTGTGAACTTAGAGCTGCCAGTGGCCCAACCAGTTCCATTATTTTCAGGCAGGAATGTGTTTAAGGCCTTTGCAAGAGGAGGGCTAGAGTGAAAGGCAGGAAGACACTGCAAACAGAGAACCATGAATGAACTTTAAAAATTCCCACAAGGCTTGAAGGGTTGCCATCAGTAGGAAGACAGTTAATCAAAATGACAGGGGCAGAGGAACAGGCCCCATGGAGGGAACATTCTCAACAGCTTCTTAATACCTCAGGGAAATGTCTGAGCTTCTTTTGGATGTGGATGTATTAGAATAGGTACAGAGAGGAGACAGCTAAGGGTCAGGAGTTGAAAAATAACAAATCATGCTTCATTGTTTTAGGAGAAATGACTGCTTAAAAGGAAACTACCTATTACTTGCCCTTGAGGTCTTAACTAGACAAGAGGTAAATCAGAACTGGATTAATTACTGACTGATTCACTATTAAACTAGTTCAAGTAGGATTTTAACTGCATTCTGCTGGTTAGATGTGCAAGACATTTGGGTGAGGAGAGGGAAATACTGATGAAAGATAAAGGGGGAAGGATAGGAAAAGATAGGGAGAGCTGTTGGACTGGACAATAGTCTGAGACCTGTGGAAGGAGAGAAGGAAAGAAGAAAGTTGGGCAGGAAGAGCTCCAGACTTCAGTGTGGTTCTGAAAAGATCTCAGCCAGGCCACTGGGAGTCCCTGAGCAGGAGTTGTGCATTAGGAGAGCCATGAGTTGGGCAGGAAGGCTGAATCTAGTGACCTCACAGTGCTCGGTCATCGGCTGGGAGCACCTTGGAAGAGGCATGGCTTTGGTATGAGTGCAGAGAGCCTGGAGATGTTGCAACTGATGCCCACTCTGTTAACTGCTCCCCTCTCGAAGGGAGATCTGAGTGGTACAACTCTGTGGCTGTCACACTTGGTCCTCAAAAGCAACTGGTATGACTCCTTCTCTGCATTCTTGTTCCCCTACCTTCATAGCAATCACTTGATGTGTAATTAAATTGAACAAGAGTGTTTGAATGTCAAAGAGTGGTGCCTTGCAATGTACATTTCTTTAAAATTTTAGAACTTGCTCTATAGGAAAAATATTTTGTTACTGAAAGCTGACTACTTGCCGCTTGTGAACTTGGAGCTGTGACCTGGCAAATAGATCTTTTACCAACTAGATAATGAAAACACATTGAATGTATAAAGTGAATGGGGTGAGGTTAGCGTGTCGCATTTTTCCTTTCCTACGTAGTGTCAAATAGAAAGCTGAAGCAGGTAATCAAATAGGCTTCACGAGTGGTTGATTACATTTATTCTGATCTCTCCTTGCTTGAGTTATTTATTTAGAATGCTAACAGTCTCTGCCAGACCCCATGCTCATTTATGTCCTGAGCTTGATTGTTTATTTGCTATAATAACTAGGAACAGGTGATTATGACTCTCGAAGAGGTAAAATCACAACAGAAGAATGATGTTTTTGTCTTTAACAAATCTTCAAGTTAATTTCTTATTTGCTTTAATTTAGCTATAAAATGTAATAGCACACATGTCTATGTAAGTCAACTTCAACCAGGTAAAAAATGATAGCTAGTAAAACAATGTGTACACTGTTCCCGAATTCATAGAACATCCTGTTTGGTGATATATGATGACCTTGATTTCCTACAAAAACAGCCACTTTCTGTTCTTTTGAATTTTTATCTAAATTTATTCCACCAAAACGTGCATTTAAATTTTTTTTAAATGCCAGCCATTAATCTTTAAAATTGTTATACTTAATAATGTAATAGTTATTCCTTAATGAAATTTGGAATAAGATAAGTGATCATTGGGATCACCCAGCCACTCTGCTGTGTTGAGCTTGGAACAAAAAGAGGAGACAGAGAAACAAGTTCTATAAAATGTTGTGTGTGATGATGTGGGTTATGTTAGTGTTATAGGTTGAATTGCCTCTCACAAAAACATATGTTAAAGTCCTACCTCCAGATACCTGTGAATTTGACCTTGTTTAGATGTAATCAAGTTAAGATAAAGTCATTAGGGTGGGCCCTTCTCCAATATATGATTGATGTCCTTTTAAGAAGAAGGAAATTTGGACAGAGATACGCAGAGAAAATGCTGCATGAAAACAGAAGTAGAGATTGCAGTTATGTTGCCACAAATCAAGAAAGGCCCGGGGGTGTGAGAAGCTAGACAAGGAAAGGAAAGATCATCCTCTAGAGGCTTGGCCGAGAGCACGGCCCTGCCAACATCCTGATTTCAGACTTCTAGCCTCCAAAGCAGTGAGGGAACAAATTTTTGTTGTTTTAAAACACCCAGTTTATGGTACTTTGTTGTGGAAAAACCCTAGGAAAATAAAATGGGTAGTGAGAGGGTGATGGTTGCACAGGTGGCAATGAGAAGAAAATGCTTATAATTATTAATTTCAATTTATGTAAATTGGTAATGCATAGATACGGTCCACAATTATAAGGGTATAAATGGGTGTATAGTAAAAGCATCTCTGTTACTACATTTTCCCCCACCTCCCCAGGTCTCCACCACTCTTAGCCATTTTCTTGAGTATCACTCAAAAAGTGTGCAATGCATTTATAAGAATTTAATAATTTCCACCTTCCTTTCCCATCTCTCCTTAATAAATAGCAATGTGCTATTTACACATTTTGGATCTTGACTTTTCACTTACAATATATTTTGAGATTTGGGAATATTAACACTTACAGAGCTATTATGTAATAGGGAAGATTTAAATTTAACCTACATATGAAGCCCAGTAATTTCCTTCTTCTAGTTTCCGTTGTTAGTGTACCACACAATCATATATGGGATGCTTAACACCACTGCATTTTGAAAACTGCCATTGCTAGGTACTATGCAAAATGGCTTACATATTTTATTTAACCTGTCTTGGGTGAGGGCAGGAGGATTAACAAGAAAGCTTCAATTTCCTTTGCCTAAAGAACATAAAAAGAAATGTTTGCTACTGGAACAGGATCAAGTTCCATTTGTGTTGTAGGCTCCGAAAAAAAAAAAAAAAAAGAGTAAATTTATATATGTAGTTCCAAATACTGCCAAATTGCCTCAAGGTTAGTTTCATGTTAAAAAACTTATCTCTTGTTTTTTACTTGTCATCATTGAAAAACATCATTTCTTTGGCGTTATAGATCCGATTTTTCTTTCTACAGAACTTATGCCAGGAAAGCAGAGTCTGTTTTTGATATTTCTGAACATTCCTAACTAGGATGGCAACAACAAGAGTACATGTGTATTTTATACTGGGGATGTGAGCCAATCACATGCACAACCCAATGTTCTACCCTAAAATTACTATGACTGTCACCCCCTAGCCACCATTCAAATATGGTTTCTTCCCTGGAATCTTGAGTCAAAGCTGGGAATTGGAAATGTGTGGAATGTTGTGTATGATGGCAAAGGAGTTGGTAAGTATCTGTATCATTATTGTCTTGTTTCAGACATGGAAATATGGAAGACCACGTGTCTTCCAATCTGCCATAGAAATAGGGTAGATGAGTCCTTCTGAAAGCACACTAGAAGACCTCTGTTCTTGGCATGGACTCCAGTGGTGGGGAGGACTCCCTTCCGTTTCACTTGGTTATGTATTTGCCAGAGATGTGGTAGCAGAGATGAGTGGTTTTCCATCAGCATCCAAGCTAGGGAGTTTATATCAGCTAACCAAGTTCTGGTCAATGAGATGTGGGTGAAAGTGATGTGGGGCACTTCCCGGCCATACCTTTAGAAGAAAGGTGTGAGTTCCTTTGCTGTTTCCTTTTCTCTATTCAGACATGCATGTGATGGTAGAAACAGGAGCTGCCATCTTGGATTCAAGAGGGAAGCCACATGTTGAAGATAGCTGAGCCATCCTACCACCCTGGAATATTCCTTGAGAGAGAAATAAACTATTGTCTCATTTAAGCCCCTGTATATTGGGGGTATTCTTTGTTTCAGCAGCTTAGATTGTGTCCTAACAAATATACCCACATACCTAGATATGGGTAAGGACTTGGGCTACCCACATGTTTTAACTATCTTCTGGAATCAAATATTGAAGGTACAAATGACTAGTTTTAGAGCAGCCTAGAGTCCAAGGTTGCAATGTATTCTCTTGTTTCCTTTATTTAAGTCTGTGCTTGAGAAATGTCTATGGCTTAAAACGGGACTGGTTAGTGTAAAGCTGGTGATAGCAGTATTTTCCAAAGTGCTTTTCAGAAAACATATATTAATGGGAATTCTTCCAAAAAAGGTGTGGGAGATGATTTAAAGACAGTATGTTTGAAAAATAATGGGTCATATAACTTTAACTAGTTTCTTAAGAGCCACTAGTGGGAAATGAATACTGTAATCTTCCAGTGGGAGGATACAGCATGCAATGTGGTCCAATATAATTTGGCCATGAATCTCTTTCTTTCTTTGGAACACTTAGTAATGTTTTGTGGAATCCTAGTGTTCTTCTAAACATAAGTTGGAATGATAGCATTATAGGGTTACAATTATATTGTATTTTACTAGTCTAGAAAACATTCTGTCTCTCTTAAGGATGACTATATCTCATCCATTTTGATTGATTCAAACTTTAACTCACAGAAGACACCATGTTTACTTTATTTTAAAGGTCTAGAGGAATACGGCATATTTGGTCCCATGGGATATACACATGGTTCAAGTAAAAAGGACTGATATTTGTCTTTATGAAAATAAAATGATATAAATTTGAATATATGAAATAACATTCTAATGGGGAACCATTTTTATTTGCTTTGTATTATTTGGACTATGGGTAGGATTTTACTGGAAAAAATAGTGATACAGCCACAAAAATAAGTCAAAAAATAAGTCGAAAAGTTGGTGTTTGTTGAGAAGTGGTGGTTGTGAGATGGAAAACATCAGTTGGGGCTGTTTTGTGGAGGGCCGTGAATATCCACTCAATTTGGTAGGCACTTGGGAACCACTGAGAGTTTTTGGGCAGGGGTTAGGGCAGGAGTAGGATTAGTGTTGTTCTTTAAGAATATTCTGACACCAGGACAAAAAAGGGTTGAGGGTAGGTGAATGCTGGAGGGAGGCAGGATTATTAGGCAGGAGGCCACTAACACCCAAGGAGAGGAACAAAGGGAAGACGATTCAGGGGTAATTTCCAGACTTTCTGTTTTACATTCCTGCTGTTGGCATTATATTTTGCATACAGCTGAAATGTGGCTTTTGGAAACATAAACCAATAACAGAAAATGAAAAATTAGAAGCACATGAACTATACTTGAAAACACGAAAGCCAAACCTGTCTCATGGCTGCTTTTGACACCCCTGAAGTGCTTTTCAGGGTGTTGGCGTATATCACGTGACCTTTTCCCCCATGACTCTCCTTTCTTCAGCGTACTTGTGGCAGAAGGGTTGAGTTATGCAATTATGTTCTGTAATATGATATTTATCCAGCAAAAGGTATTTACTCTTTAGTTGAATTGTCTGTGCTCTTAATGTGGTGGTCACACTTCTGTCAGGAGATTTTTACAGCATCTGGCCACACACATCTAGTGTTCAGGGGCTGATGGGAAGCTGCAGATCTTAGAAGGAATCTACCTGAAGTCTGAGGAGCTTTTACGACCTAATGCTCAACCACTGGAATTCCCAGTTTAAATTTGGTACTTCTATACCCTTTTATTTCCAAGTGTATAGGGTTTGGTGGCCCAGAATAGTTTGGCTTGCATTGTCTGGAATCTCATGAGACCCCCAAAGTGCATTTTGTTAATTTAAAATAATCTCTTCCCTTTTATTTAGGCACACCCTAAGTTTTTTATTGTCTTTAAAATTTTATGTGTCCAAAGGGAAACAAAATGTAAGCATGGCTATCTACACGGAGACAATGAGGCTCATTAATTCTTATCTGCAGAAAAGCCATTTCCACCAGCACAGCCCATTTTTCTATTAAAATGACATGCAATATATTCAGAAAAGGACGTTTCCTAATAGTCATGTCGCTAGGGTATGGTCTACATTTAGATTGCTTTTAACACTTACTCTTAAGTTCTGCCAAAAAACTTTTCTCATAGGAACGAATCACTGGAAAAAGCTGTAGTTTGTTTATTAGCTGTAATTCATGACCCTGGCATGAGTTAACTTGCAGATAATTACTCTCTGAAAAGTAGAGCCAGTTAAGGGTATATTGCTTGCATTAGTGTAGACACCTCATGAATGTCACCTTTGTTACAATTCTTAACCGAATATCTCCCCTATCTGTAGCAAGCTGGAGGTAGTGATCTCGGTGGAGTTTCTGCTTGCTTCTGTAACCAGCATTGTAGCTTTGACAATGAACATCCTCTAGGGAATTTTTTTTTGTCCGTGATGTTATGTAGTTGGGAGTTTGGAATCTCATGGCTGATTTTAGGCCCTTTTCCATATGCTACTTCGCCAGGTTCAGTCACGGATATGCAATATTATTCATTTGCCTTATCACAGGTGAAATAAGCAACCACAACACAATGCAAAAGAAAAAAGGTGATAATGTAAAAGAAATTTTGTACGAAGTATCAAGAAGGAAAAGGTTTTATGAAAGAGGTAGTTTTATTCTGAGGTTCATCCAAGGGTTATTTTATCCAATCCAAGTTTTTAGGACTTACGAGTTGTGCAGTTCCAGGGTGACGCTATTCATTTAGAATAAAAAGAGGCTGGTGCCCTTTGAATTTGTGCAGTGTGATGACACTGATCTTGTTTACCTGCATTGGAAACTCTCCGGTAACAACGTCTCCTCATACCCAGTGGAATTAAGTTCAGGCCCTTAAGTAGAGGCAGATATGGTGCTCCAGTTTGCCCCCGCTTATACCTCCAGGCACCTCTCTTCCTACTCCCCTCTGCACTCTGTTTCAGTTCATGGAATGGGATCTGGGCATCTTGGATGTCCCCATGTCTTTACATATGCTACTCTTTTCTTTTTTTTTTAATATTTTTTTTTTTGAAACAAGTTCTCACTTTGTCTCCCAGGCTGGCTGGTCCCTGGGCTCAAGGGATCCTCTTTTTTAGGCCTCCTGAGTAGCTGGAATTACAGGTGTGCACCACTGCACCCAGCTAGTTACTCTCTTCTTGAGTAATCCTTTTCCCACTTTATGTTCACTCAAAGAACCCTACACATTCATCCAATATTCAACAGTTATTTACTGAGTACCTACTATGCACAATGCATTGAACTAAGCACACAGTGCCCATTTGTAGTCTTGGATTGGGTAAATTAATCATTGGATGAACTTCAGAATAAAATTTTCTCTTTCATAAAACCTTTTCCTTCTTGACACTTCGTGCAAAACTTCTTTTACATTATCACTTTTTTCTTTTGCATTGTGTTGTGGTTGATTACTTTATCTGTGTGTTTCGTCCTTTTGGATTATAAATACAAGTCCAAAACCTTTTTATTTGCTTCCCAACAAACAGCTCCGTAAATTGGAAACAACAAAAGTGCGAGTAGAATAGACTTTAAAGCATCTCCTCCTACTAGTGGGCCAGTTAATTAATTTTTCTAAATCCCAGATTCCCCATTTGTGTGTTGGAGGTAAGAGCATCCAACTAAATCAGCCCAACGAAGTTTATTCTTTGCTCTCACTGTGTCTGCAGACTTTAAATGAGAACATATTTGTATATTTGCAATACAGTGTCTTACACACTAAGTATGAACCTACTAAGGTGTTCATCCATTAGTAGGCTTCTTTATATCCCCTAGGACTTTGAACATAGTAGGAACTCATGAATATCTATTAAACAAATGCACACAAGGTCTCTGTCATTAAATATATTTAGATAGAAATAAGGGAATTGGGCCGGGTGTGATGGCTCATGCCTGTAATCCCAGCTCTTTGGGAGGCCAAGGTGGGTGGATCACCTGAGGTCAGGAGTTCGAGACCAGCCCGGCCAACATGGAGAAACCCTGTCTCTACTAAAAATACAAAAATTAGGCAGGCATGGTGGTGGGCGCCTGTAATCCCAGCTACTCAGAAGATTGAAGCAGGAGAATCACTTGAACCTGGGAGGTGGAGGTTACAATGAGCCAAGATCATGCCACTGCACTCCAGCCTGGGCAACAGAGTGGGACTCTGTCTCAAGAAGAAGGAAAAAAAAGAAATAAGGGAATTGGCATGAATTTTGTACACTACTTTTTGGCAGTGGCATCTCTGCACAGTGGGTCCTGGGAAACAGTAAGCTTGCCCTCCAGCTGTCTTAAACAGAAGCTAACTTGCACTGCCTTAACCATCTTTTTGTCTTTTGACAAGATAGAGTAATTCTTTGAAAATCAAGCCATATACATTTTTTTTCCTTCAAAAGTGTCTAAGCAACAAAATAAACGAATGTATTATTCATTCTGGGTTGTGTTAATTTTTCCTGCCAGAGGGGAAAAATGAATTTACAAGGAATTCCTGGAAGAATATCTTGGGACCTAAAAATAAAAATCATGGTTTTATTTTAAGCTTGTCAACAGGGGTGACAAGTGCAAGAATTGTAGCCCAGATGTGCGGGAAGCAACTCATAAATTCTATTTTCCACTACGTTTTATCTTGTCTGCCACTTTCCCTAAAATGGAAATCATTTTTAGTATCAGAGAGAGAGTTGGGAAATGTGGAAGTTTATTTGTAAAAGTGGCACTATGGTGAGCAAGCATTCACAGGGCCACTGGCCTATTTTAGCAGCTGGCCTCCGGGAGAGAGGGATGCCCTACAGCTTGGCACTGGAGCTCTTTGGGATGCTGCTGAGCTTGTCATTGCTCTTCCTTTTTGGGGTCTCCAGGCTGATTTTAAATTCTCTAGGAGGTGACCATGAGACCTTATTAGATGTGCTTTAATTTCTCTTTCTAAGTTGGCTTGTGCAAATACAGATATCTAGGTTTTTTTTTCAGTCAGAGGGGAGAGGAAGGATAGAGTTGAGGAGTGGGCAGTAAGCATCCCCATTCAGAGGCAGATGCAGCCTGGTTTGGGGAGACGGTAGAGGACTAGAACATATTTGTGAGTATGGAGCTGGCCTGGGCGCTGAGATCCAGAGTGAGGAATGTGCCAGAGATTCCATCTGTTTGAGCTGGCATGATTCATAGTGTGAATCAGTAGATCTCTTTTCTTAGCAAAAACCAGCAAAAGCCAAAATGGTGAATTCCCTTCTTGTGGGGGTCATATGAAGTGGAAGGAGATGAGATTCTATATGATTTAGAACTAGTTCATGAGCTACCAAATCTAAAAACTAGGAGTCAGATCAGATAAAATAGCATATTTCTAGCTTAAAGTTTTATGATCATGAATCTTATGGAAACATAGTTAACTTAGAAATTAAAGATTTAAGATTAAGTTAGAAATAGAAGTTGCTAGAAGTTCTCAAATGTATAGTTCTGACAACTTGGTTAAATCCCTGGCATGTGCAGAAAAGTTTCTGTGATTAAAAAATAACAGAAGTATGAGAGTTTTTCTCTGTCCAGCCAATTTTGTAGTCTATTTGGGAAGGTTAAAAACAACTATAAAAGCTAAGTAACAAGGAAACAAAAAAACGATGGGTATATAACCAGAAGGAACTCTCAGTTTGATTCCCATATCAGGAAGTTCTTGGGTTCAGTGCAAGACTTGAAACCTGACGTGGTCTATTCTGGCCACAGAACATTAAATGGTTTCTGCTCCTGGGAGTGCAGTGTCACCCCATGGTATTGACCTCAACCACATAGGTCCAAGTCTAGCAGCACATATCTGTCATAGGACAGAAAGAAGAAACAAACCCAGATGTGTTATCAGCTGCCCAAGGTGGTAAATTTAGGTTTCATTAGATTGTAGAACATATGCTTTTTTTTTTTCCTGGACAACAGATGGAACCATGTTGTCGGTTGTTCAAAGATGGACAGGAGACAGAAATCTATCAACCTGAAGTCAGCTTCAACTGCAGCTATCTGTCTGTTCTCCTGAGGAATGTGCTAGTGGTCCACAGAGCTCACCTTGCTTATCACGTGATATTTTCTTGACGTTGGTTGAAGCACATCACCTTAGGCAATGCATGAGGGCCAAAGGCCTCTTTTTCAGGGATGTATGTGAAAGTGTGATTGTTGTGTGGGTTGGGGACTAGCTAAGGAAAAAAAGACATGAAGGAGAATGCAAGCATCTTACAGTTGTCATTCAGTAAGAAATCTTTAGTACTGCAAATATACAAATATGTTCTCATTTAAAGTCTGCAGACACAGTGAGAGCAAAGAATAAACTTTGTTGGGTTGATTTAGTTGGATGCTCTTACCTCCAACACACAAAGGAAGATTTCTTACTGAAGGAAAACATAAATGCCTTTTAACTTAGAATGCAAATTTCTAGTGATTTTTACTTTTTTAGTGTATCAGAAGTCACTGAGCGAGGTGAGTACCAGCACTTCCAGAGACGGAGTCATAAAGGCTGCTCTCTAAAAGTAAAGGATGTGCAAAACCTGTAGTACCATTTAACAGATTTTTGAACTCGTTAATTATGTCATTTTGAAACTGGAATAAATATGTAATTCGAAGGTTGATTTTTCTGAAAAAAAGTAAGTCAAGTCAAAGTTTCTCAGAATCTACTGTTTGATTCTTGAGAGTATTCAGAATCCAAGATAGATGTGCATTTCAACATTTCAGTTTCTGCCTAAGTGAAGCTTCACTTAAAGTCTTCAAAATTACAGATGTAAAATGAGGTTGCATGTGATGTCAGTAGCTATAATTCCTACTCTGGAGGTAGCTCGATGTGTCTGAAGGCTGAGTGAGCTGCGGCAGAATGAATGAATCTTTGACATCACGAGATGCCGTTCTAGTCTGTAACCTTGTCATGTGGAATCAGCCCATCTGATGCTGAACACTAACTTGAAATGGCTGGCCAAATGCAGAGTAACACATCAGAGCACTAGACTGGTGGAAGGAACCTAGATTGCAAGTCCAGTGAATTCTCTCCATCTTCATTTTGTTAGGTGTAGATTTACTTTTGTTATTGGTTGCAATTGCAATATTTTAAAATCATGATTATGTGTTAACCCCAACTATTTCTAAAACATTGGTATTTGTGTCATTTTTAGTGTAGCTTGATTTTTGTTTTCTTCTTTCTGGTACAAAAACTAGTTTCTCTCTCCAACCCCTGCCATGTATATCTGTGTCATGTACATCTATATCTACATACCTGTCTACTATCAATACCTACTATTTACAAGGTAGTTCAGTTCGTTTTAGATCAACTAGAATTTATTGAGTACCCTGTATGCTAATCCCTGTACCAGGGACTTGAGATATAACAGTGAATAAGTTCCTGGGGCTTATATCAGTCAATATAGGGTTACTGTCTATTGAACAAGATTATTTTTGGGTTTCTATTTGGGGCTATCATAATGCATGTATTTATTCCTAACCAGCACACAATAATATTATTAAACAATGTTAGTAGGAGGAAGGTGAGAGCCTTCATTTTAACTGGGAGGACTTGGTTCTGTCTAAGATGTTGCTTTTGTTATGGGTTAGTGCTTGTTAGATAACATTCTGTTTCTGTGACTCATTTTTTCTTTTTGACCTTCTTATGTCCACTGAGTTTTAGGTTAAAAAAAAAGGAAAAATTATCTGTAACCTCAAAACTTTTTATGAGGATTATGATTTTACTATGTTTGATAATAAATGCCTTTTGCATGCACTGGATTTCAGCATACAGTTGTGAACATTTCCTAGTGGATCAGCTTAAAAAAGGGAAAAGCTCCTTGAATTCATGATATGACTTTTGGCCACATTTCTTTGGCTTGGCCATCCTTAGTATTTTTTTTTTTTATTGTCACTGTTCCTCAAGGTCAAAAAGAAGATGCTGTGCAGGCCCTTAAGTGACATTTACTGGTCACCCTCCATTTCCAGTGGCCTCATGCTATTTACATCAACCCTTTAGCAGTTGATCTTGAATTAGCGAGTGACATTACATTTACTACTACTCACATGAAATCTTAAAATAATATTAAATGCAGAGAGATTTATTGCCAAGTTAGATAATATCCTTCCAGTAATACGATATTACGACAAAAGATATTTTTATGAAAATTAGTTATTTCATTATCTCTTCAGTGTAAACTTTAAATCAGAAGGAGAACTATGTCACAATACTTTTCATTATTGAAGCCCGAGTGTTAAAAAAGACAATAGTCTTTCTCAGGCAGAGACCTCAGAAACAAAACCCATGATTGGAGTCTGTAATGAAAATGACTCTTAAATGAATCTGAGAGTTAGAAATAGAACTCAGATCTTAAAAACGTAAAAAACAAAACAAAAAAGCAGACCCCTCCAAGGGCTGCGTCGAGATTGGAAAGAAAGCAATTGGCAGCACCTCTTGCCACCTTCTGCCCATGGACTGTGTGTGTCTTCTCTGGTTCCTTTGTACCAAACTCAAACGCCCTGAGCATTTACCATAGGTGGGCCCTCAAATACATTTTTCTTTTTCTGCCAGACAAGTTCTCTTCCATTTATGTCAGAGGAGCTTATTTTCTTGCCATTTTTTCATCAGCAGCACAAAGTTGTCACTCCTGGCAGAAAATAGAATAATTCAGTAAGTTTTATTTCCTTTGCTGATTTTGTATTCTCACCATCCCTATACCCCAGACTTGGTTAGAACCCTCAGTTATATGCAATTTTAGTGCAATTTTCTATTTCCTCATAACATTTAGCACAAAAGCAGTTAATTATTTCTGTACTTAGTTTTGTTAAAGTCCATTTCCTCTCGTAGCCTGTAAATTCTATAATAGCAGGAAGCCTATTTTTCTCATGTTCCCCTAAATCCACTGCTACGTAGTCGGTGTGGAGCAAAGCAATCAAGCATGGCTGACATTGGTGCCATTCTTTCAAAGTGCTTTTACCTAAAAGAAGACAGAGGTTTTATAAATGTCCAGATACCTCTTTTCTTTGCACAATATACCTCCTGCAGATCAAAAGATACCTGCAAAATATTATAGAGGGTTGGTTGAATCAAGACCTTGTTCCCTTCTCTTTCAGTGAGCCTTTGAGCCGTATGCTCATACCAGCTACAAATAGATCTAGTTCCTGTAAGTTATGTGATAGAAATTGTAATTAATCTTGAAAGGTGTATAAATAAATGTGGTTTTTATGGACACACTTAGAGACAGCTCCGTTTCCCTCATGCTTTTTTTTTTTCTAGGCCTTACCTGTGAGTGAGTCACTTCTTTCCTAAAAACAAAAACAAAACCCCCAAAACCCTGCTGATTAAACCATGCTTACACTGAGTGTAATCCAGTGTATAGGAAATCAGTATAGCCTGGCTTTTTCTCAAAATACATACTAAGTTGATGTTTGTTGAATATTTACTTCTTGAGCGCCGTGGCATTCCTATGTCCCTTGGTCCCTTTCTTCCCTTTATCTACACTTCTATTTCATAATCTTTATCATCTGTGCTTTCTTTACCTCTGACCTATTTGTATTTTAACCATGCTGGCATCGGGCATTGCTTTTCATTATCTTTTATTTGTACTCTGCCATCTTTTCCTATTGCTCCATAATACAAATCTTCATTTTTTTCTTTTTAATGTTAAGATAATTTTAACTGTCCTTTGAAGCTCACCAGCTTATTTATGGAATCTTTCTTTACCTCTTAATGTCTATGCGATTAACCTCTTTTCTGTCTTTCTTGTCTTGTTTATTCTAATACCAGCCTTGATTCTGGAACTTTTACTCACTTTTAAATCTTTTGTAAAATAAATGGGTATTGTATTGATATACCTAGGTAGAGAGCAGAGCAGTGATGGTAGTAGGCAATGATAAAATAGTAAATTCTGTACCTAAGATTTCTCAGGCTGTTATATCTCATTGCAAAGTTCTCTGGAACTGCCAGTGAAGAGTCCAGTTGGATCATTCTTCTTATGACCTGGGTCTTCATATCTGTTAGGCTTAAGCCTGCACTAACTTTTTCTTTTTTTTGAGACGGAGTCTTGCTGTCGCCCAGGCTGGAGTGCAGTGGTGCGATCTCCGCTCACTGCAGGCTCCACCCCCCGGGTTCACGCTATTCTCCTGCCTCAGCCTCCCTAGTAGCTGGGACTACAGGCACCCGCCACCTCGCCCGGCTAATTTTTGGTATTTTTAGTAGAGACGGGGTTTCACTGTGTTAGCCAGGATGGTCTCGACCTCCTGAACTCGTGATCCACCCGCCTCGGCCTCCCAAAGTGCTGGGATTACAGGCGTGAGCCACCGCGCTCGGCCTGCACTAACTTTTTAGTAGTTGTGTCACATTGTTGCTGTTTACTGAGTTTTCAGAAATCTAACCCTCCATAATAGGAATAACAATAAGAGTTAACAGAGACCACATACTTTCTGCATAACTGGCACATTACATGTATCAGTTGTAAAGCATAATATTATATAAAGGATGAAATAAAGCCCCAAAGTGGTTATGTAAATTGTCTAAGGTCATACAATTAGGAAGAGTTGAGGCAAGTGGTTCTTTTTTTCCTACAAAGACTTATGAATTGTATTTCCCTCAGCTTATATTTGAATATTGCTGATTTCAGATACCTACTCATATGGTATTCTAACTATATTAGTTTCAACCCATTCTTTAGGGTTGATTTACCAGCTATGGATCCATCTAATCATGTGCTCATTCTGCTCATATTTCTACATTGTCCATATGAATTTAATGCAACTGAAATAAAGAGTGAGATACTATATTAGATCCTGTGCAGATGACAAGAAGAACAAAACACTTTTTTTGTGTCTGGTTTCTTTTTGTGGTTGCCTGTCTGGGAGGAGGGAACAAACAAATATACAGGTCATTATGTATTAACCATGATGAATTTTCTCTCCAATATATACAGACCAAGGGAAATTTGAAATGGGAAGAAATAGATCTTGTTTGGGGAAATAGAAGGCTATATCTTAATGGCAGTATGCAAGCTGAACCTTAAAAGGGATGTGGAGGGCTGTGCAGGCCATGAGATTGTCAGCTGCGTGCGTGGAGTGGGCCTGGTGCAGGCTGTGTGTGTGGAACAGTAAGTTATTGGCTATCACCACAGCATGAGTGCTTTGGAGAGTGCAGTACACAATAATATTGGAGAGTTGGGTTTAAAACTTGGACTTGGCCATGCTAACAACAGTGTACTGGTTAGGAGCATGGACTCTGGAGCCAGACTACCCGAGTTAAATCCTGCTGTGCCACTTACTAGCTGTGTAATCTTAGGTACCTTAGGTAGTTTACTAAAACCTGTGCCTCAGTTTATCTGTCTGCAAAATGAAGTTAAAATATCAACTGCCTCTTAAGGTTTTTGTGAGGGTTTACTGGATTAATATTTGTTAAGCACTTGCACAGTGCCTGGCACATGGTAAGTGCTAAGTGCTCGTTAAGGAGAAGATAGATTTTTGTCTTTGGGAAAGGAAAGTGACGTGACAAAAGTTGGAAGTCAAAACAGTCACTGCAGTGGTGGTGCACATAGTGGATTAGTATGAGGCTGTGTATGTACTAGGGGTTTGGGGTGAGGCAGGGGTTGTAGTGAAAGCAATTGGGAAGCCAATGGAATGGGCAGGATGTAAAAGAGAATAGTGAGAGGGCCACTTTCATTCGGGATTCCATTAACTTTCACACCACTAATTTGTTTTCCTTTTTGGCTGGTCACAAGCTCTCATTTTGCTCCCTTCTGCCTTTTGAAAAAAGTAATCTATAAAGCAAGCCAATAGTCAAGAATCTTTCAGCTGCTGTGCAATAGACACAGTAAGACATGTTGTTGAAAATTTGGATAGATAATGACTCTTTATCATGCCTACATTTTACTTCTATAATCTGAGGAAAGCATATAATTCATTGCTTTCTCTGTAGGTGTGGTTAATACACACACACACACACACACACACACACACACACACACTCAACGACAGCAACAACAAACCCAACCTATTGAATATCTTATCAGCAGCCCTATTGCTATGTAAAATTTTGTAACTGCTACTGACCAATCGATATAAACCTGATAATCAAGCCAGAAGTTCTCCAAATATGTTAGAGGAAATCTAATTCTAATCTTAAACCGCTAATATCCCTTTCAGCACATGTAATGTACATGTAATGCACATACAGCAAATGATAGGTTAACAGTAGAACTTGGCTATATATAATAATAGCTATTTCAGGACACTCTGAAGTTCTGCTTGCTAAGATTCAATTCAAGATGAAAGATCAGATAGGTATTGTAACATGCAACCCTGGATAGCGAGGTAGTTTAAAAATAGGTAGTCTGCTTCAAACTTGGAAGAAGTATTGATTGAAGCTGTGAGGAATGGCCTTTTTCTCCATTTCTGATTTGTCGGAATGATCTGTCTTAAAGGCTGCAGGTAGCTTATGCTACCTCAGATCTATGAAGGTAGGACCTATGTTAAAAGAAAGGAAAATAATTGTTGTTCAACTAGTCATAATTTTAGAATTATGTAGAATTTGACATGGACCTGTGTTTTCAGATCCTGCCTGGTCCCAGCACTTGCAGTTGCCTTCTTCCCAGAACTGAGGCTGTCCATGACCCATCAGTAGTCCCTTCCCAGTCTTGTAGTCATTCTGAACCTTGGTTGGACAATGAAATCATCTTGGGCACTGGAAAAATCCCAACGTCCAGACCCACACCCAGAGATTCTGATCTAATTAGATGGGGAGGGGATCCAGGCATCAGCGATTCTAATGTGCAGTCAGGGTTGAGAATCTCTGCTCTAGAGACCACTCGTACCTCAGGCAGGAGAGATTTCAGGAGATTGAGGTGAATGCTCTTCAGCTCAGCGATGCCATGATCGCTGTTGTTGTCTGGCCTTGACATGGCTCCACTATTTGATAGCTCATTTCTCTACCAGCGTCAAAGACTCAAATCCCACCTTTGACCACAGTTCTGATAACAGGAGTCCTGCTTTCTTTTCCTGTGGCCAATTCCACAACTTGTTAATTTGCCCAGTTCATCACAGTCTGGAAGACTGGGATTCTTTTTCATTTTTTACATATGGGGATTGAAGGCTTGCTTGATGAATTGCTGCTAGAATGTCCTGTGCCAACTGAAAGTTCCATACAGCACTCTTCCTGAATGCCTGCTTTCAGTATTCCTCCTCCTAGGACACACTCTTGTTTGGGTTGTTTGGGTTGGGTGTCCCTGATAGGAGGGCTGGTCAGAGCGATCACCGAGGGCCACATTCTCAGGGTAGCTTTGTGCTGGTTGACTTGACCTGCTGCGTTTCTTGCTGGGTCCCGTTCTGTTTTTCCCAGTGTTTGTTCCAGTGTAGAGGCTGGGTGTGGTTCTTGATATAGGCCCTTCATGTCTACATCTGCCCTAACTGTAGGTCACCAAATCTTACACAGCCTTTTACATGACAAAAGGTATTGATTCAGATGAACCAATTCTGAAGACCAAGCTACTGGGCACTGGGCTCCCAGATGGAGGGTGAATCAGAACCTTCTGAGGATCCTGAAACATCCCACTTCCTACTGAGATCACTAATGTACAAGTCTAGGAAGCCTTTCTTGGGTGGACCAATCCTATGAATCCCTCCATCTGGTGGCTCTGGTGGTAGTGTGGTGCTTAGTGTGTGAGCCAGCCTCCATCTGGTGGCTCTGGTGGTTAGTGTGTGAACCACTGTCTGCAAACAGTGGCTTGAATGTTAAAGATTTGCTTTGGGTAGATTTAACCTCATTATTATTTTTTTCCCCTTTGTTAGTAATACCCAGAGTGTTTCATCTATTGCCTCCTTTATCTTCTAGAAATCTGGGAATTAGGATTTGCAGATGCCCACTCTTTTATTGATATGGAAGGAGAAAGCATGGGGCTTACCTAAAGGTCAGAGAGAGAGAGAAAGAATAGATTATAACTTTTATTCTCAGCCTGGATTACATATTTATTGTGTATCATATTTAGCTTCACAATTTTAGCTGGCTTAAAAGAAAAAGAAAAAAAATCTATTAGTGTTCAATAATTGAAGATTTTGTTTGTTGTTAAAACCAGGAAATTAGATCATTTCCCTGGTCTAATTGATCTGAAATAAATCGCAGACCGAGGGAGAGATGAAGAGGGAGACAAACTAATGCGTGATAACTTTTTTAACACTCAGTGATCTGGGATGTTATTGCTGACCCGGTCAGCATAAGCATTATTTGAGGAAGATGTCCCTGTGAGCTGCCTTGAAAAATTATGTTCAAAAGTCAAATTTAAGTCAAATAAGTGGATTTATTATGGAATTTCTACTGTAAGCAAATTCCTCAAGTGTGTTTATACAGGTTGTGTCTCACTTGGCTCTGATTTTTTTTTATTTTTATTTTATTTTTTGAGACAGAGTTTTGCTCTTGTCACCCAGGCTGGAGTGCAGTGGCCTGGTCTCGGCCCATTGCAGCCTCTACTTCCTGAGTTCAAGCAGTTCTCCTGCCTCAGCCTCCCGAGTAGCTGGGATTACAGGCGCCCACCACCATGCCCTGCTAATTTTTGTATTTTTAGTAGAGACGAGGTTTTGCCGTGTTGGCCAAGCTGGTCTCAAACTCCTGACCTCAAGTGATCCACCATCTCAGCCTCCCAAAGTTCTGGAATTACAGGTGTGAGCCACTGTGCCCAGCCCTGGGCTCTGATTTTTGAAGCAGCTACTTTGCTTAATATCTGGCATATTAACTCATTCTCACTTTGACGTGTTCCATCGTGGACTGGATGCTACCCATTAATTGTCCAACTTCAGGGAACATCAGCAGACACATGTGTTTGGGCCTCATCTCTGGAATTTTTGATTGATTAAGTCATGGCAAGGGGATTGGGGGGATGGGAGTAGGGGCCTGAGTGTCTGCATTTTTCAGAAGCTTTCCAGGTGGTTCTAGTAGATGCAAAAGCTGAGAAATACTATTGTAGAAGGATACAAATACACAGGTGTGGCCTTTAGAGATGCTTCCAACCCTGAGTTTCCTTATAGGTTGATCCAGTGTGAAGTGTCAAAAAGTTTTGGAAAGATTTAGAAACTTACAAAAATATGAAGTTAATAAAGACAAAAAATGTACATTATTGTAGAATTATTTACCAGTAAGAAGGATTTTCTACTGGGCTATTTCAAATAGAGTCTCTAGCACATTCTACATACAAGTTGATTAAAAAATATAAGGTGTTAAAAAATACAAGATTGATATACAGTTTTTTGAAACACATCTAACTGGGGAAAGTAGCCAGGATGTCTCAGACCTCTTATATTTTGCCAGAAAAGAAGTTGTTTGAGAGCTAAAGTGTTGGTACTTTAATATTTTGGGATCTGGGAAAACTAATTCTAAGTTTGTATTATTATTATTAATAGGGAGGTACCAGTATAGTTGAATTAGACAAACATTTAATGGGAGATTTATTGGATGAAGTGAAATTATGGAGGTCTTCGAGGTCTTTGAGCGTCGCTCTTTGAAAGTGTTTAAACTTTATTCTGAAAGCAGGGGAAGCCATCGAAGCAGGGGGTGACCTGATGAGATTTTCACCTGAGAAAGATCACCCAGCGGGAATGGATGAATTAGAGGAAGGGAAGGGCAGTGTGGAGACTGGAATCCCAGTCAGTAGCTTATTTCAGCAGTCTGAGCTAGAGAAGATGGCACAGGCCCACCCATAGCTGGGGGTGGGTGGAACAGAGAAGGTGGGAGTTGTGGAAATGATCTCCACATAATTTATCTTCTAAATCTGGACTACTGTGAGAGTAAAGGAAAGTACAATTAATAGTAACACCAGGCTGGGCATGGTGGCTCATGCCTACAATCCCAGTGCTTTGGGAGGCTGAGGCAAAAGGATCCTTGAGTCCAGGAGTTCAAGACCAGCCTTGGCAACATAGAGAGACCCTATCTCAGTTTTTAAAAAATTATAATAATAACCCCAGGACACAAGGTGTACATGGAAACTGTCTCAAACAGGGACATATAATGGTGCTAAATGTGGAGAGAACAAGGACAACTTCTAGGGATTTTTCAAGGAGTTGAGGAAAGCTGGACAGAAATTTGTATCTGGAGCTCAGGAAAAATGGGCTGAAGACATGTATTTGGGATCTTCGGTATAGACAATAGTGATAAAGGATGATGCCTGGATTAATTACATTCATTTAAGAATTGGGATAAGAAGGAGAGAGCCAAGGATCCTGTACCTATTTGTAAAACCAGAGCAAAAAATATCGTTCATCTGATCCTCTTGAAAATCATGAACACTTAGAACATGAACAGACAGGGTTTTTCTTTCTTTCTTTTCTCCCATACTATGAAAGTTCACTGGCTTAACATGTGGTATCTTCATTTATCCTCTTTGTACTTCATTATTTCTTTTCTTTCCAATCAGCAAATTGCATTTTAAATAGTCTTGGGTACTCAGGAAATAATTATATAATTTAGAAGTTCTCATTACCCCCCTACAGTCCACAGTATTTTTCTTTCAAACCTTTAGAGATTTGGCAAGCCTTTCCCTTTAGTACCATGGCGGGTTTCTTTAAAGCAACTTCTAGAAAAGGTATTATTTTGGGGTCATGTAGGGAGATCAGAATTTTTGTTTAACCTCTTCTTCTGAAACTGTATAGCACATTCTACTTCCAACGTGGGAGATTTAATCACCGTCATGTAGCATGCATTAAATTAATAGAATGCTACATGAGCTGATTTAAGAGGCTTTGTATAATAAGTTGATCAGCTGCATTGGTACAACTCCCTCCTGTGTTGGCACTTTGGATGTTTGCTTTGTGTTTTGACTATTGTCTTTGGGACTGTAAATTACTCAGGAAAGCTCATCAGAGTAAATTAAGTTCCACATCTAATTTTCATCAAGATTTGTATTTTATTCAACTTTACTGTTTGGCTAATTGAGGCTTACAGAGGCCAAGTGCCTTGGCCAAGGTTATCGAGCATGTTAATATCTTAGCTCAGACGAGTTTTCTTTCAGTCCCTGTTGATTCCTGCATTATATATTCATCAGTCTGGTAATAAACATCCAGTCATCCTTGTTGCTCTCCTTATGAACTGGCTGTGTTTAAGGGTCCTCCACACCAGTGGGATTTATGGGAAGTCTGCATGTCCATGCATTATCTTTTATCTGAAAACGAGAAACATATAGAGATCAATTATGATAATCTCCTGCATGGCAGATGCAGCTCTCGAGGGATTTGTTACCTCATGACAGCAAAATCAAGCCAGGGGCTGCTCAGCTCACCACTCGGATGCTTGAGCAGAGTGGAATGATAAGTCATAGACTGGTATTTGAAGCTGGCATGGTAGAAGGCAGGATGGCCTGCAAATAAATTACATTTCAGGGTCATGAAGCCTTTGCCAGGATAGAAATGTTTTGCATTCATTTCCTAGAGGCTACTGGAAGTGTGGCATAGCTGTTAGATTTTTGTTGCTTGAGGGCTTTGTCTGCCCAGATACAGAATGTGAAGCATGCAGAAATCCAGCTAGGAGACTATTCCAGAAGGATCAGACAATAGGAACTCGTAATTAGCCTCCACAGTCCTGAGTCTTCTAGGATACGCTGGAATGCAAAATACTTTGAAAAATTCCTGGGTTGAAATTTAATTTAAATATATCAAGTTGAGTACCATGAATAAAGAGAAGGGTATACTGTAATTACGTATAACTCGAGGTATGAATTCATCTAAAACTACATTCAAGCTATGTCTTTTTCTCTCTGGTGAAACTGTATTTCCATACTAATTTACTTTTTTAATGAAAACAAATAGTTTTTATTATTGGTCTCCTCTCTTAGTTAATAATGCTTTTTATTTTAAGTAATTCCTGTAATTTGTGTCTCTTTTCTTCTGTCTGTCATCATCACGCACACATCTGTATGGCAGGGAAGACGATGTTAATGTTAACATAAGGGCAATCAGTGAGCCAGTTAATCACTTACCCCAGCACAGATAGCTGGGAGCTACTTTGCTGTCGGGCAGAGATAAATTAGAAAGCGAGAATGATGATTTAAAACAATGCCTTAGAATGATTATCAAACAAAGGCAAGCATTTAGCAAGCTGTTAAGCCGAAGAGAAATCTCCAGGAAGGAGAAAGGCGACAGCCTTTATCTAGCAATAAGGGCAAATGGTAAGAATAAAGTGTCAGCCCAGGCACACTCTATGTCAATTCAAGTGACTAAAGGCCAATTTGGTGCAGCGTGTTTTGATCATATGTTGTAAAATGCATGACCTTGTTTCCTGATGCTGATTTATAGCTTGGTGTGCTTCAAGCTTTATTTTCTTTCATGAAAAAATCCTCAACCCTTGATGGGAAAGTGGCAAACCTGAAGTAGCTGCAAAGGTCTGAAAGCGCATCACTTCTTGAAGGCAGCACAGCTCATCCCTGGCTTGGATTGCTTTGTGAGTGGAGCTAACAGGCAGGGACAGTGTCTTGTCAGAAATACCATAAAGTGTAAAATAGAGGCAGGTTCTTTGCTAGGTGAAGTGGGCAGAGCTGTTAGAGGTACAACCACTCCACTTAAAGAGGATTCAGGTCTCATCAGGATCAAATGAACGCAGTTCAACAGCAGTGGCTCAGATGGTCCTCAAAGGAATGTGTAGGGCTGATTTGGGAGTTATTTATTGAATTGATCTATTCCTGCAAATGCCTAGAAAACTCACATGTTCATCTTACACATTCTTGGAGCTTGTTTTCCAATATGTGGCATTACATGGGGGATAGAGTCCCTGCCTTTAGCACTTCGCTATTTTTCTTCTGGGTTTTGGCTGGCTGGAATTAAAGTTTCTACACCAATCATGTCCTTGGTTGGCTTCTTCCACTTTGAGGATATTAAACTCTTTTTTTTCTGTGTAAGCGCAGAAATGCATTCACACTGAATTCAGTGTTTTGCTGCCCTTTCCCTGTGCCTGTTTTTGGAGCTCTGCTCAGGTTGGGGATGTAACCTTGCCCACCTCTCATCCCCTGGCACTCAGTTAACCTTGGTTGGGTAATAATGCACTGCCCAGGTGGAGTTTGGGGCTCACATTTCTTCAGTGAATTTTGTGTTCATGGGTAGCATGGTGTTCCTGCCTAGATTATTGTGGTGCTCATTTGTGACTGGATCAGAATGATAAGCTGCTTTTCAGAGCAGGTACAAACGCAGTGCTGAGGGACCTGTGTTGATGCCAGAGCACTTTTCCTTTATTGGTGTAAACAGTGAGTACACTAATCCCTCATCATCAAGAGAACAGACTTCCAGACGTTGCCCTGCTGAGCTCTGGATGTGGAGAGGGGTTGGGGCTTTCATTGTGTGCTTTCAGAAGAGACCCTTGGACTTAGAGCTTTGTCACTTGTGACCCTGTCCTTCTCTGCTTGTTAATCCATTCATAACTAGGGAAATAAGAAGGAATTGTAAAATGCTGAAGCTCTAAGAGACTTTAGTCCCTTCCAATTATTTAGTTTACATATGAAGGGAGTGAACCCAGTTACTTTAGTTTGGCCAGTTTAAATGATCAGTAGCTGGAACTAAACCAGAACATGGTTCTCGTGATCCTCAGCTAAAACCTTCTTTGACTCCCTCACTCAGGTTCTCCCTGACATGAGCACAGTGACCAGGAGCAGGGATTAGGGATAATTGTTGGGTTTCCAGAGTCAAGTTGCAGAGTGGGCTGAGGATGGGCTCATCCATTTTTTTGACTGGTTCTCAGAGTCAGAAGGGACTGAATTGTATGTATTATTTATCTCATAAAATATCCAGTACAGTAGGGATCACACTATACACACTAATAAATAGAAAAACATTATGTGAACTAATGAGGGTCATATACATGTGGTAGGGTCATAAAGGCCTGTGTTTGGATCTTGAAAAGATATATAACCTTGGACAATGAAACTTATCCTCTCTGAAGTGTAGCTTCCCAACTGTAAAATGGAAATAATACCTACTGTGTAGAGTTATTGTGAGGAATAACTATGGTAACATATAAAAGCTTCTGATATAGTAACTGGAACATAGTAGGTCCTCAATAAAATGCAGTTTACTTTTCTTATTTTGACACTTCTCCATGGCTTAGCTTACTAAGCACCCTCTAGAACATGTAGACTTATTTCTTTACTCTCTGAACTTTCTATCTTTGTATAGTTTTAGCCTTCAAGATTTCCAGAGAATATTTTGGGAAAGAGATTCAAATAAAGAAGGCCACTGGAAGGCGTAGGATAGGAAAAGAAGCCAAAAGTAAGACTGAATGTAGAAGATAATACAAACTTGGGAGTATAAGAGATGAAGGCTGAGAAAACTTTATCCTGATGATTAGAACGAAATAATTGTTTTAGGTCAGAATCCCATGTAATTCTATAAGAAGGGTCATGCCCTTCTTATTCAGTTAAGCAGCTCTTTAAACTGTTTTAAAAGAACAGCTAAAACAGTTCTTCTAATTAGTTATTTGATTTGCTCTAAAATGATCCCATCTAACTTAGGACAAAATCTCTCACAACAACTGTTTCCAGTTAGTAAAATTTTAAGGTTATTTGCTATTATTCAGAAAATGCCCATTTGATGCTTCCAAAGGACAGGAAATGGGAGTTGGGAAAAGGTACAGATATACAGCTAGCAAATGGAGAGGATGTTCTTCTCTAATAACACCCAGGTCAGCGTGGTCATCAGTCATGACAGTGGCCAATAGCAGAGGAAGGAAAGGCAGACAGTGTCGTGCATGACTGGGCACGTCTTTCAAGCCTGCCATCACACCTCTCCAACAGCCAGGAATGGGCCTTAGCACAAAACTGGCAGAGAGAGAGAGTCTCTTAATAGATACTTATGTTGTCTTCTCCCAGATTCCAAACATGCCAGGCCTGGTCAAGCTGTCCTATCTGCTTTTAGAATTGAAGAATTGTCTGAATACATGAATATTTTCCAAAACAACTACACAGAGGAACATTTTAAAAAGGTAACAGAACTGGCTAATCATTCTGTAACTGATGAAAAAGAAATTTGGTCTGATTTCTTATATGTTTGACCTGTTTTGAAAATAAGGAAGGAAAGGCATTACTTGGTTTTTAGTCAAGGAAACGTTTCATATAGAGCTGCAGAATGACGGTGAGATGAGAGAGAACAGTCAATCAGTCTTAAGCAGGAAGAAGAGGGTAAGGCTTGGGAAGCTGTTGAAACAGTAGGCACATGTTTAAGACTTGACATTATCTTTATACCTTAAAAGTGTTTAAATTTTTTAAAAAGTATTAAAAACCCATTTTAACCATCCATCCCACTTCAGAACCAGAAAACTCTAGGTGTTAATAGGTCGTCTCATGGAGACTTGTGAACTGACTGTCAGAAAAAGAAAATGTTTCGAGGCATTTGTTGGGATGGGTAAGAAATATAACTTTCAGAAGGTGCTGGAATATCCTGAGTGAATGATAGTAAGTTACAATGGAGGGTGCCTATGTGAGGATTATTATCAAGAGCATTTCTCAAGGACAGCTCTGTACTTGTTTTTGCTCCACAAAGCAGATACCTAAAAACAGGCGTAATCTTACTGTAGAGCACCAGGTACAGAAAAATACATAGCAGGTATCTTTTCAGGCTAATTCTTGATCGAGAGAAAAGTAGACTTTAAATTGGTGATCGATTCCAAAGAGAAAATTAGTGGCCTGAGGTTATTCAATTTTCATAAAGCAAAACTTCTGTAATTGTTGAGTAGTATATTCTAGAATATTCTTTGTTCATAAAATCAAGCTAGCTGGCCTGGAATGCTCAATTTTTACCCCTGACTTTAGTTGAATCCTTTGTTTACTGCTGTTACGTATTCATCAGAGGTGGCAAATGTATCTCTTTTCTGTCTTTTTTTTTTTTTTTTTAAGAATTTAAATCAATTGACAGGGGTTAGGAACAAAGAATGCTGTGATTGATTACCGATGTCAGCCAAAATGGGAGGAAATAGGTTATTTTTTATGCCTTCTAGTTCATCCTCATTTGCAAATTTTTAGCCAAAAATGATTGTATGTATGATATTGTATTACTTTAAGAAATAAAAAAATTTGACAGAATGTTAAGATTTGAAAAATTGGAAAGTGGATACAGAAGTAGCCATTACATTAAATACCCATGACTTTTTTTTTGTCCATATGAAATACTGCATAAGAAAATATTTTGGCTGGGCACGGTGGCTCACGCCTGTGATCTCAGCACTTTTGGAGGCCGAGGTGGACGGATCACCTGAGGTCAGGAGTTCGAGACCAGCCTGGCCAACATGGTGAAACTCCATCTCTACTAAAAATACAAAAATTAGCTGGGTGTGGTGGTGGGCACTTGTAATCCCACCTACTTGGGAGGCTGACACAGGAGAATCTCTTGAACCTGGGAGGCAGAGGTGGAGGTTGCAGTGAGCTGAGATCGTGCCACTGTACTCCAGCCTGGGCGATAAGAGCGAAACTCCCTCTCAAAAAAAAAAAAAAAAAAAAAAAACCAATAATAATAATAAATACCAGTTATTTAATTTCAGGTTTAAGTTGTATATTTCAAACTGTCATTTTTCTCTTCAATTATTTTTTGTTTTATTTTGTTTTATTTAACTTTTTCACTCAGGAAGCAAAGTTGTCCACTTCTGTAAATTTCTGTAATAGTTCCGTTTAGCTAATTCTATGACTCTTGACTTTCCACCTGCTTCTCCATTGTGTGTGTGTTTTCTCTTTCTAGAAAGATGTGTTCTGATCTCTTCATTGACATGAGGTTTGTTGAAGAACTGAGGCTATAGATCCAATGATTTCCGACTTATGTAAACCACTATAGTTTCTCAGGCATCTGCCATCCCCACCCCGCAACGCTAGAAGTAAAACACCTGCAGCAGCTGGAGAAAATTGGTTCTGGACTTTCAGTTTCTAGTGACCCACCCCTGGGGAGAAACAAACAGCTCTCTTGGCAGTTACTACAGACATGGCCACCTCAGTTTGCCCCAGGGCAAAAGTTACACTTCTGGAAAACAGTGTCAGGTGAAAACGGGTTTTATAATTAAGGACAAAAAATAAGGGAAACTTGATGAATCTTTCTTATAAACCAATGCTGCTCAGAATATATAATTTGACAGATTTATCTCTACCTTCAATGGGTGGTGCTGCAATCTTTAATTAGTTTTTACTCTCAAGTGAAGTGTTTTGATTGTATAGGACTCCAGAGCAATGCATATTTATCATTACCCCTCATTGTTACCATCTGCAGAGCAGTCAGTAGCCATCAGCAGGTGGGCAATTGAGTGGGATTCAGTCTTCCCGCAGGATGCTCTGAGCACCATGAGTTTCTATCTTAGAGCCTATTCTATTTCTTGTAATCTGTAAATTGTTACTTTTATATCATCTGGTTCATGCCAGTTGTAGTATTTTTATTTTATTTTTTTGAGATCAGGTCTCGCTGTGTCACCCAGGCTGGAGTGCAGAGGCACAATCATGGCTCACTGCAGCCTCATCCTCCCTGACTCAAGTGTTATTCCCACCTCAGCCTCCCAAGTAGCTGGGACTACAGGCACATGCCACCCTGCCTGACTAATTTTTAAAATTTTTGTGCAGACGAGTTCTTGCTATATTGCTCAGGCTAGTCTCAAATTCCTGGACTCAAGGGATCCTCCCTCCTCAGCCTCCTACAGTGCTGGGATTATAGGCATGAGCCACCGTGCCTGGCCCCATCTTTATTTTAAAGCCCCTTCTTTATTGATCATTTTGGCATTCCTAAAGAGAAAGCATTGACAATACTGGAATAGAAAAAAGCTTTAAATAGTCCAAAAATTTTTTAAAAGAAATATAAAATAGCAAAATAAAAAAATCAAATTTAAAAATAGGCATATACAAAAAAGAACTTCAGCGTATACCTTAAACCAACTTCAGCACATACCTTAATCCAGAGTTAATCTGAACCATATTATGTTCCTAAATCTCAAACCCCAACTATAAAACTTCTAGAAGAAAAGAGAAAAAGGAAATATTTATGACCTTGTGTTAGGCTAAGATTTCTTAGATATGACATTAAAGGTGTGATAGACAAAAGAAAAAAAAAGAATGACTATTTGCAAATCACATACCTGATAAAGGATTTGTATCCAAATTATTTAAAAATATTCAAAACTTGATAATAAGAAAACAATGCAATTAAAAATGGGCAAAATGTTTGGACAAATATATGGAGGACAAATATACGGATGGCAAATACCCACATGAGAAGATGTTCACCATCGTTTCATGGATGGCAAATAACCACATAAAAAGATGTTCACCATCATTTATCATTTAGGAAATGCAAATTAAAACCACCGTGAGATACCATTCAGCACTTACTAGAATGACTAAAGTTAAAAAGACTAACCATACGAAGCATAAATGAGAATGTGGATCAACTGGGAGTTTCATACACTGCTAGTGGCTATGTAAAATGGTACAACCATTTTAGAAAACAATTTGGCAACTTCTTTAAAAAGTTAAATACATATATACCGTATTACCCGAGCCAGTCCATTCATAGGTATCTACTAAAGAGAAATGAGAGCATATATTCATATAAAGAGTTGTGTATGAGTTTTCATAGTTGCTATATTTCTAGGAATGCTATTGGCCCCAAACTAGAAACAATGAAGATGTCCATCAGTAGGTGAACTGATAAACAATATTGGGATATATCCATACACTGGAATATTATTTACCAATGAAAAGGAATGAATTTATAATACATGCAAGAGTGAAAGAAGCAAAACAAAAAGAGTACATACTGTATGATTCCATTAATATAAAATTCTTGAAAATTCAAACAGATCAATTGTGAAAGAAAGCAGATGGATGGTTTTCTAGGATGGGGAGTATAGAATGGAATGGGGGAGGAAGAAATTACAAAGTAATATGAGGAAATGTGATCAGGTAATAGATATACTTATTACCTTAATTGTGGTGATGGTTTTGCCATTATATGTGCATCAAAATTTATCAATTGTGTACTTCAGGTATGTTAATATAATTATATGTAAATTATGGCCGGGGGCAGTGGCTCATGCCTATAATCCCAGCACTTTGGGAGGCTGAGGCGGGTGGATCATCTGAGGTCAGGAGTTCGAGACCAGCCTGGCCAACATGGTGAAACCCCACCTTTACTAAAAATACAAAAATTAGCCAGGCATGGTGGTGCACACCTGTAATCCCAGCTACTTGGGAGGCTGAGGCAGGAGAATCACTTGAACCTGGGAGGTGGAAATTGATTGCAGTGAGCCGAGATGGCGCCATTGCACTCTAGCCTGGGCGACAGAGCAAGACTCTGCCTCAAAAAAAAAAAAAAGAAGTAAATTACAACTTAATAACACTATTAAAAAGAAAAAGAGAGAAAAGGGAGGGAAGGAAAAAAGAGAAGGAAGGAAAAGAGAAAGAAATGGGAGGGAGGGAGGGAAGGAAAAAAGGGAGGAAGGGAGGAAGGGAGGAAGGAAGGGAAGAAGGAAGGAAGGGAGGAAGGGAGGGGAGGCAAGATAAGGCCTGGACTTGAAATCAGAGACAAATCTTGGATCTATCATTTACTTGCTGTGTACCTGTGGATAAATTGTATAGCCCCTCTGAACTCAGTTTTTCTTTTCTGTAAAATGAAGTTAATAATATCTACCACATACTCAGATACTGTAGGTAAAACTATTTATGCAGATTGCTCAAGAAATATTTGGCATTATTATGAATATTACTGATGGTATTTGACAAGCAGATACAAACTGTAGCAATTTGGGGCATTTCCCACATACTTTGGGGAGAAATGTCTGCAGTCCTTTGAGATGGGAGGGGGTGTTAAAGTGGATGTGATGTAGAGAGAAGGAGCAAGAATGTTTATCTTTTTCTGAGAGACGGAAAAAAAAAACCCCAAACTTGCTACACCTCTGATGGCACAGGAAATGTACTGCAGCTTCCCTCCTGTCTGGGGTCTACAGGTCCTAGCATGCAATGGCCTGATTTCATGTGGGCCACAGAGCACTGCTTGTAAGGACGTGTAGCTTCTGTTGGCTACCCATGACGGAGAGGAACTGAAGCAGAAATGGGCAATAAATTCTTAATGCATTGCACACATTACACATCATGTTATTTTTAAACAAAAGGCATACCTTGCATTTTCCCAGTAAGCTAGAATGGCCAACTATTGCTTGGATAACCCGAACAGCTTTTATAAGCACAAACGTGTTTATACAAACTTGTTTAGAAACATGCATGCACTGTTCAAAAAAATTTGCAGTTTTTCTTTCCATTAAACATCTCCTTCTTGGCTAGCTCAGAGTGTGGAAGTAGACTCAAAGCACTAAGCCATTTAAAATAGAAATCAGAATTTAATAAGGGAATGTCATGTTTCATTTAAAAGCTTATCTTCACCTCCTTTTCTTGTGCTGTCAAGTGAAAGAAAAGCTAGCTTTATAATTTATATATTTATAAATTTAGCTTTTATAATTTATAAAAGCTAGCTTTATAAAATAATAGCCTTTATAATTACATAGCTGCTTTAGATTATATGTGAGAGCTCACATTATTTTTCCACACCTTCCCCCCGACCTCCCTATCCCACCTCCTTCCTTCTCTGCCATTCAACCCTTTCCCACCCTGGCTTGCTTTCGTATGCTTCTTAAGGAGCTGACAGAATGATGGAGCTCTGTTGATTAAGCTGCTGAGTGGCGGTGGCCCTTATTAATTTAGGGGTGACAAGCAAAAAATGAAATGAAATAAATGACTTTAGTGTGAAATGTTTCTCACTGTGGATCATCATCCTAGCCTGGCTGGATAGAAAATTAGGTGATTTTGGTTTCCACTGCTCAGAAGAGTGTGAAATCCAATGGAACTCAACTTTGACAAATGTTTACTATCTTCTCTGAGGTCCTTTCTCACAGTTGGTCTTCGTATTCATCACTGAACACCATTAGGATCCTCACCCCTTGTTAAGAACTTGGCCAAGGAATTAGCAACAGGACCCACAGGTGCTCTTTCACATGCATTTTTATGGTGGCCTCTTCTTGTTTTCCTAATCATGTCTATTAACCGCACTGTTGATCACAGAATATTATGTCCACAGAAGCCAGAGCTGAATGTTGGAAATCATATTGTTCCCTAGAAACTGTTATCGTAAGGAAGTAATGTAAAAGATCATAGTGTAGAATAAAACCGTATTATTATACTTGGGGCTGTTTTGTCTGTAAAAAGAGATAGTTCTTGCTTGATCACCTGCATGACAAGGTGGTCAGTTTTGAGTGCAGGCTTTATCTGAGTTGAGTGGTTAGAGGTTAAAAGGAGAGATGTTTCACAGCTCCTTTATAATAAATGATGAGGACTGAGAAATTATTGATAGCTCCTCTGTGGCAGTAAGATAATGCATCCTTGTGTAGATGATAATATTTTTATTTGTAATGTAGACAAAATGTTATTTAGAAAATATATAAAAGTGGATATTACCCTTCACTCTATCACTGGAAATCTGTAGTGGGTACAGACCTAATGAAGTTTCTTCAGCTTTAGGAGGAACCAAGAAAGTCAGCTATTCTCTGTCTCACCTGTGAATCCCTCCACAGCACCCCCAAACCTTGTTTGACACATTCGGTGAGAAGGAACTCGCTACCTCACTGTTACTGGATAGTTATATCAGAAAATTCATCCTTCTTTTAGCCAAAATCAGCCTTTCAGGAATTGAACTAGTTGATTAAACTCTGCCTTCTGGAGCCTCTGAGGATAAATCAAATCTGTTTCTGCCAGGAAGCCCTTCATGTGTGTTTTTTTTTTTTAGACAGTTCTCATATCTCCACTGAAGTTCTCTTTTTCTCCACCAAGTAACATAATCCTCATTTCTTTCAGTAGTTTCTCACTCAACCTCCTCTGGGGTCTTGCACAATTCCTGATGCATACTAGGCCTTCAGCGAATGTTTGAGTTGACAGATTCCTGACGTCAGTTGTGTTCTGAGTTCCACTGAGTTTCTACTGACAACTGTCTTCTACTCCGATTCCACTCTCTAGAATGTGGAAATAGCAGTGATTCTGAGGATGTTTTGATGCTGATAACATCTATACCTGATTGATGGTAAACCATTCTCTTGACCTCACATTTCCTCCTGGAATGGTTGATTGGTCCTCCCTTCCTTTCTCTTTCTCGTTTGCATCAATTCCCAGAGAAGAATGTTTAAGAGAAAAAGGTGTGTTTGTGTAAATGAATCTAAAATGAAAGATCTAGGAAAGAAGCCTAAGCTTTGGGGGAACATACAAGTCCTTTCATCTTTCCTAGTCGATGGAAAAAATTAGAAATTGTAGTTGTAGTTAAGTTAATTTTAATTCATTCATGTCTGTAATGAGCCAGGTCATTTTTATTTATTTCAGGAAGGTCATGTACATTGAAAATGATATTATACAATTTCTTCTGAGGTTTTGGCAGCATATATGACAACAGGCAAAGATGTAGGGAATATGCTTATTCCTGAGCATAAGTACTAGTTAGGAGTGTGGGGTTTCCTCCCCAGATTCATGTGTGACAGCACTAACCTTCAGTACCTCAGAATGTGACTGTATTTGCAGATAGTCTTTAAAAAGTTAATTAAGTTAAAATGAGGTCATTAGAGAGGGCCTTAATCCAATGTAACTGGTGTCCCTAGTAGAAGAGGAGAGTAGGATACAGACAAGTACAGAGGGAAGGACCATGTAGGATGAGCAGGAAGGGGACCACCTGCAATGCTAGCCAAGGAGAGAGGCCTCCGGAGAAACCAAACCTGCCAGCACCTTGATCTTGGACTTCCAGCCTCCAGAACTGTAGGAAAAGAATGTTTGTTGTTTAAGCCACCCAGTGTGTGATACTTCATATGTGAGCTCTAGTAAACTAATACAGCAAGGAAATCTTCCAATTTAAATTCTGAAATATGAAGTCAAATTAAGATTAAAGAAAAGATTTAAGATCCCATAAGATATAACTACAAATATTTGGTCATTAATGATAATGTTGGATCTACTAATCTTATTCATCTGGATTTATTAATCTGAAATAATACCAGTCCTTCCCATTTAACAGTTTTGAAAGGAAAATTTATAAAATATTATGATTAAACTATATGCTTTAAAACATTATTCTATGCTACAGATATATTAATATAATTTAAAACATGTTAGTGATCCGTCTGGTGACTCACTGATGCCTTGCCTCACCACAGTCATATATTTATTATTTAGGTTGGTACAGAAGCAATTTTTGCATTAAAAGTGATGGTACTATCAAAGCTAACATTTTGCCAAAGGAATGATATGCCAAAACTTCTAATTTTACCATGTTATCATCTTTCTTATTTATACATGGTCTGCCAGCATGTTTAATTGTTAGACTCTTCAAGAACTTTTGGAGGAAGCTTTTTGTATTTGACCTGTCAAAAGGCACATTCTGGGAAATTGATCTGGGCCCTAAATAGGCATTCAGCAAGTTATTGGCAAAATATGTCTGCTTGTCAAACTGTGGGTGACCCACTAGGTGAGTTGCAGCCAAGACTTAATAAAGTAAATTTGAGTAGAATTGGATAGAGAATATCACTGTACAGACATAGTAAGGTTAAGTATTGTGTAAAATTTCTTTCAATTATATTCATTAATTCAACAAATATTGAGCACCTACTGCATATCAAGCACTGTTCTAGGTGCTTGGGATACATCATTAGACTGACAAAGATCCTTGGCCTCATGGAGCTTTCCCTGTAGTGGGAAAGATAAATAATAATTAGCATAATAAGTAAATTGTGTGGTATGTTAGAAGCCGATTGTGCTATGGCAAAAAGAAAGTGGCAGGAGGGGATTGGGGGTTATGGTAGTGTGTGGGGGAGGTGGTTGCAATTTTAGATATGAATAAAATGGTCAGGGTGGGCCTTATTGAGCTGCTGTTTGATCAGAGACAGGAGGCAAGAGAGTTGGCCATGTGGATATCTGGAAGAAAAGTGTTAGAGGCAGAGGGAACAGTCAGTGCAAAGGCACAAAGGTGGGAATTCCTAGAATGTCTGTAGAATGGCTGGGAGGCTAGTGCATTTGTGAGGAATGAGTGAGGGAGCGATGTGTCCAGTGGTTGAGGGTGCCAGGTCAGGTAGCATTTATAAGTCACTGTAAGCATTCTGGCTGTTCTGAGTGCAGCTTGGAACCACCCAGAGTTCTGGGCATAGGACTCACATACGTATGGATTGTAATTGAAAATGCATTTATTGGCCAGGTGTGGTGGCTTGTGGCTGTAATCCCAGCACTTTGGGAGGCCAAGGTGGGAGGACTGCTTGAACCCAGTAGTTTGAGGCTGCCATAAGCTATGATCGCACTGCTGCCCTCAAACCGGGGTGACAGAGCAAGACCTTGTCTCTAAAATAAATAAATAAGATACAACAATAATAAATAAAAATTTAAAAAAGAAAATGTATTTATTACTTTGAAAAAGACTAGAAGAGACTGTCATGTTAAGGAATCTGTAAAAGTCCCATTAAATGGAGTTTCTGTGTTTAGTGTGTTGGGAGTTCCACAAATGGTCTTTTAACTTTTGAAACTGGTTTACCAAACGTGAGGGAATATAGAATCACTTGGGGCTTTTTAAAGATCCTGTGTTCCAGCTTCACCCTCACCCTGGACTTACTGGCTCAAAACGTATGTGTGTGTGTTTTCTAGAGACCAGGTCTTGCTCTGACTGGAGTGCAGTGGCTCGATCATGGCTCACTGGAGCCTCAACCTCCTGAGCTCAAGCGATCCACCCACCTCAGCCTCCTGAGTAGCTGGAACCACAGGCGCGCCACCACGCCTATTTTTTTTTTTTTTTTTTTTTTTTAATTTTTTGTAGAGACGGAGTCTCACCGTGTTTCCCAGGCTGGTCTCGAACTCCTGGGCTCAAGTCCTGCCGCATCAGCCTCTCAAAGTGCTGCAATTACAGGTGTGAGCTGTTGTGCCTGGCCAGAATGTGTATTTTTAATATGCTGCTGAGATGACTCTTGTGTGATCAGGAGGAGCATTTGCAAATCACTGATTTTTGAAAGATCTGAGTTCAGTTTCTGCCACGTCCTAGCAGTCAGGCATTGGCCAAGCTACTTCACCTCCAGCCTCAGAGCCTTCCTGGCGAGGCCATTTTGAGGTGTTTGTGCACCATCTGTGACACACACAGCAAACGCTGTAAATGGGAGCCATGTAGGGCCTGGGGATTTTCTCCAGTGTGGCACTTCAGAATCAGAACAAGTGATAAGGGATCCACAAGAGAGTGATTTACAAGGAAACAGAGTTCTGCCCGTGAACGATTAGTTGTACTGCAGACCTCCTGGGCCCTTGGCTCACTGCGAGAATCCTGTGGCCTGGTGAAATCTGTGAGCCCAGGTCCCCTTTGATCTGGCTAATTATAGTGAAGCATGGAAAAAATGTTAATTGCTTGACTCTTGGATCCTCTTTTTCTTAGCCTCATGCTTCCCTGCCCTGGTTCGCTCTGGGTCAGCCTCTTGTCAAGCTTTTGAACACATGGTTGATGTCTCTTTAGAAACTCCATGACCACACTAAGAGCAGGAGTTCCAGCCTGCCCTCTCCATGGGGTAAATGGAGAGAAAATATTTCACCTCATGAATCTTGTTTCTCCATCCCTCACCCATCCCCAACGCCACATTTTTTGTGAAATGCCACAAATAACCATCCTCAACAGTGTCAATAAAGTTGAGAATCCCATAGATAGAGCCTGGGGGAAGCCTCAATATGTTTTGTAGGAAAATTGTAAATAATCGTTAGGGGGAAAGGTAATGGAGCAAGTTTAAGCCCATTGTCTAATTTCTTTTAAAGCACAGACTCTCTAAACATTGAATTTTAATTGAATTAGGGAGGCAGAAGGAAAAAATACATTCTATGATGTAAAAAAAAATTCTGGGCTATTTAGAGAAAGATAATTTCAAACACTGTAGCGCAAAGTAATAGAGTAAGATACGAGAAAGGGTAGCGTGAGAGGCTGGCACTATACTGAATGGTGTATCCACATAGGAGGTATTGTGGCAGAGTTCAAAGAACCCTGGACTGGGAATCAGAAGGCCTGCTTACTTGTCCAGCTTTAGACACTGACTTCCTGTTGCTAACAGCAAATATAACAACACCGGGAATAACAGAACTGATCGAGCACCTATGATGTGGGCTTCTGGATCTAGACCTCAAAGGTGCCCACTGTCTTCTCAACAGCTAAGATAGAGGAAAGGATGAGACTCCAGGGCAGTGGTCCCCAAAGGAGAGCATCAACATCACTTGGGAATGTGTTAGAAATTCACATTGTCATGCCCCACCCCAGACTTACTGAAAAACAAATTGTGGGGGTAGAGTCTAGTAATCTGTGTTTTCCTAAGTTTTCCAGGTGATTCTGATGCTCACTCAAGTCTGAAAATCACTGGTCTGAGAGACACAATCCAAATTTCTTGTCCAAGTTTAATTTATGTTTAATACTATGTAAAATATTGGGTTTGCTTTTGGTCAGAATACTTAATTTATTTTGAAATTAAAAGAGGTGTCAAATTTTTATACTTATCAAGAGGCGTAGTATACATTTTAAAAGGTTTGAGAACATTTAATATACAATTCATGGGCCTTTTCTTAAGAAATTTATAATTTAATTGAGCGAATGACATCCTTGTTAATCTTTCAGCAGGTGCATAATAAGGAGTACAGGAAATGGGCTAGTGCCGACGGAAGTAGAAAGAAGAATTGAGATGGGGGCCGGGCACGGTGGCTCATGCCTATAATGCCAGCACTTTGGGAGTCTGGGAGGTGGGAGGATCGCTTGAGCCCAGGAATTTGAGAGCAGCCTGGGCCACATAGAGAGACCTCGTCTCTACACAAAATAAAAAATTATCCAGGCATGGTGGCATGCACCTATAGTCCCAGACACAAAATAAAAAATTAGCCAGGCATGGTGGCATGCACCTATAGTCCCAGCTACTTGGGAGGCTGAAGTGGAAGGATCACTTGGGCCCAGGAGGTCAAGGCTGCAGTGAGCTGTGTATTGCATCACCACTGCACTCCAGCCTGGGCAACAGATCAAGACGCTGTCTCAAAATAAAACAAAAAAAAAAATAAACAAACAAAAAACCCCAATAAAATAAAAAAAGCAAAATGCAAAGGGCTTCTACCTGGAAAGTGAGATGATGAAGGGTTTGAAGAAACATACTGAGGCAGGACCTTGGGGGTCAAGACAGAGAGAAACTGGCTTATCTGGAGGTAAAAAAGGACCCAACTGGTAAGAGAGAGGAGTTTGAAAAAAAAGAATAGACTCATTTGGATTTTGCAGGAAACTTTCTAGAATCCTGGATAAAATAGCACAACAGAAGGATTCTCAAGTAAGAGTGTCATGTCAACAATGTGTGTGATTGTGTCAGGCATGACCGTTTCAGCTGCACGTGACAAAAACCCAATTCAAAGTAGTTGAATCAAAAAAGAATTTATTGGCTCAAGTTACTGAAGATCAAAGATAGCCTGGCTTTCGGCCTGCTGGATCCAGGGGCTCCAGCAAAGTCACGATTTATGGGTCTTTTCTTACCATCTCTGTGCCAGCTCCTTTCTGAGGGCAGTGCCTTTCTACAGCACTAAGCTGATGGCCAGAAGCTCCAGGCCTACATCAAATTCTCAGAAACCTAGGTAGTGTCCTAGAATTGAGCCTCTGGTTTCAGACAGGCTAGACCAGGTTCACGTCTCTCCTGAAAGGGTGGTGTATAGGGTCATCTACACCTGGACCTCGTGGACTGAGAGTGGGCATGGGCTGGTTCCGTTTTAAATAGAAATGTGGTTATCTGAAAAGAGGTGCTAAGGATACCTGGGCTGCAGGTCTGTTCTCTCAAGGGATGGTGAAGGGAGGAGAGGACTGCGGAAGGAAGACCAGCAAGTAGGCTGCTGCCATGATCCAGGTACAAACTAACAAAGGCCTGGCTTGGAGTCATTTCTGTAAAACCCAAGGGGACAAACTTTGACCATCACTGTAAACAGATAATCACTGTGACTTCCAATAGGGTAATAAAAGAAAAACAGCTCATTGCCATGCCTTGAGTACAGAAAAGAGATTGGTTGGTGCTCTTAATAGTCATCATGAGGTTAAGAAGTTTGGGGAAAAGGCAGGCTGGGTGCGGTGGCACACGCCTGTAATCTTAGCTCTTTGGGAGGCCTTGGCAGGTGGATCACCTGAGGTCAGGAGTTCAAGACCAGCCTGGTCAACATGGCAAAACCTCGTCTCCACAAAAATACAAAAAAATTTAGCCAGACTTGGTGGTGCGCTCCTGTAATCCCAGCTACTTGGGAGGCTGAGGCAGGAGAATCACTTGAACCTGGGAGGTGGAGGTTGCAGTGAGCCGAGATCGCATCACTGCTCTCCAGCCTGAATGGCAGAGCAAGGCTTTGTCTCAAAAAAGAAAAAAAAAAAAAGAAGTTTTGGGAAAAGGCAAAGCCTCACAATATCACCATGGGAGGTTTTTGTAGTTGCTGCTGGGAGATCCAAGGTGCATAGTTCATCTCTGTGGACAGAGAGGTAGAACTATGGACTTCACTCCTTGCACCCTTTATCCTTGAATTGTCAGCACAGAGAGCTGGCAGTGCCTTTTTGTTACCTTTGTTAAATTAGATATTTGGGGGCTTGTGTATCTCTTCCTAATGTAGCTTTATGCTTTGAGAGCTGGGCTGTGTTTTGGACTTCCCAACCACAGCTGCATACTTGTATTATTCAGACTTTCAGTCTCTACTGATCTTTTCTCCCCGATTTTAAACTTTGTATTAAATAAATCTCAACAGGAAAAAGAGGCCAATATGCCTTTTAGAATTAAAAAGGATCCTGATACCTCCTACTGTTCTATGTGTAGATAGAAAACGTGCAAATCATTTGAAGTACTTTAACAAATAGGACGTGATTAGCTCGTGTCAGCCAGGTTTAGCACAAGCCTTTACAGAGTAGGTGCTTGGTAAATGCTCTTTACTTTAATGGAGAAGGTGACTAGGAAACAAAAAAGGTTTTCAGTTGATTCTGAGTTGGGCATAGGGTAAGTCCAATCTTGGGGGAAAGTCACTTGTTCTCTGGAGGTTTAATTAGAAACTGGACCACTTACCTTTTGTGGAGTGGCTTGGGAATAATCACCAGAAGCAGAGTAAAATACCTGGAAATTAAAGAGATACTAAAATGTTAAATATGCCATATGGTAATAAGGTTTTAGAGCAAAATGGAAATGTTTGATGGTTTTTAATCTCGTAACTGATAGGGACTCTAGGTGGGGTTAATTTATCATAGTTCACTGCAGAGGCTTCAGTAGCTAAGAAGAGCAAAGCTTTACAAGTGTGTACTAGCACTAAAATCAGTGTCTTCATTAGAGTATTAATCGTGTAGAAGTGGGAATTAAACTTGGCAACATGACAGAGAAGCTGACATCAGAGTTATTAAATTAAAAAGATTGCTACTGAAATCAAATCAGATAATGCTATTACTGTCATCTCTGGCACTCTCAACAGTATAAAGAGAGAGGAGAAAATAAACCCTAAGTTAAACAGCTGTGTGCTCCTCCCCCCATCTTTGGAATTGCTGTCATAAACCCAGAAGATTAAATGTGTAATCAAAGCAGAAAGGCTTATCAGTTATTGACGCCTGTACACGTATTACCAGTTCATTAGTTCCAAATTAATTTTGCCCGTATCTATACAAAATGAAAAGAGAAAAATCTTACTGCTAGAGAGGAATAAATTATGCTAGTAAATGTTAGCCAAGTGTTTTTAAAAATGCACACTTTGTTCTAAGGAGTGGCATCTTCTTCCAGGTGCCTTTGTAATATGAGGGTAGCACTAGAGATGACACAAAATTCCTGCTGGGAATTTGGTAGTCCCTATAAATAGGAGCATTCTCTCTGCATTTCTCTCCCTTAATTATGGCAAAGTTATTAAATTTGAGCTCATGTATTGAGAATAAAATCAGCTCTTTCATGCCTCTCTCACCTTGACCTTTCCCTCATAGTATTCAAAGTCAATGCCAGTAACTACAGTGCTTGTGGCTTTGTGATAGCCGATTTTTTACTCACTTTTTCTACGCATTACTGTAAAACCTGACATCATGCCTTCAGTCTGCCTGTTGTGGAGATTGTAATAAGTGGGGGTTGACTTAAAGCCCATTAGTAGGTTTTGAGTGTAGTTTACTTGCTCAAGATGATGAGCAAAGTGATCTATCATTGAATCCATACTCCTTACTGAAGGTAATAGTTCAATTTTGTTTTTCTAGCTCCACAATTTACAGCCAGCAGTTAGATCTGGGATAGGCTTCTGCATTTTTGATTGCAGAGTGTTATGATTTTAGTACAGAGGTTTCATGGAGCCACCTGCAGCCTGCACATCAGAGATGTGGCCAGTACTGTGGTCATCTTTCCTAGTGACTGAGCTATGCCCCTGGGTATCATGGAGAATGATGGCAGCACTTCACTCCCATTGGTCATTGGAAATGCCTCTGGCACCTGCCACCCCTGGATCCCTGTGGTGGCCAGTAGAGCAAACATTCTCTAAAATGAGATGTAATTAGCCTTTTCACTAATAACAGATTTCCTGCCTTCCTGTGGTGACTATTTTTGGTCTAGCCATTCATGAAGCTGCATGCTCTTTTCTATAGCTCTCTACTGATAAATTATCCAGCCTGTTTTCTCCAGAAAGATTTTTCTTTGACACTCAGACACCTGGTCCTCTACATTTGGGAAGTATAAATGTCATTGCATGCCTGCATTTTTGAAGTAAGTGCTGGGTTTTGAAAGAGCCTTCTTTAAGGTCTTGTTATATCACACTTTATAAAACTGGTCTTATGGTCTCAAGGTGCTGTCATCTGGATGTTTTTGCCCCTCTCCATTCATATATAGAAATCCTACTCTGAAGGTGATGATATTTGGAGATGGGGCCTTTAAGAGGTGATTAAGTCATGAGGGTTGAGCCCTTCTGAATGGGATTAGTTCCCTTATAAAAGAGGCCTCCAAGAGCTGCCTTACCCCTTCCACCATGGGAGAACACAAAAAGAAGACAGGCTCTCACCACATACCAAATCCACCTTCGTGTTGGACTTCCCAGCCTCTGGAATTGTGCTAAATAAATTTCTGTTGTTTATAAGTTACTTGGGGTATGGTATTTTGTCACAGCAGCCCAGACAAAGATGCAAGGGATCAAGTTGGCTGAGCTGTCTTTTTTCTTTCTTCTTCTCTTATCTCCCTTTTCCACAGAGTTACCATTGATGGAATACCTGCCATGTGCCAGACTCTTTCTATCCACTAGTTTATTTTATCCATATTTCCCTTGACTCTAGACAAACTGAAGCTCAGAGAGGTAAAATGACTGCCTTGGTCACCTAGCTGGCTAGCAGTTGAGCCAGATTTAAGCCCAGGCCCTTGAATTCCTGAAGCCTGAAGTCCTTCTACAACACTGCTGGTCCCAACCCTGGCCATGCAGCAGGATAATCTGGTGAATTACCAAAAAAAAAAAAGATTATCGAGTTACATCCCAAGCTTCTCATATCCCCAGCTTCAAAGTTGGTATCTGGCACTTAGTAGGCATATTATAAATATTGATTTACTACAACAGTTTTGAGAGATAATAATACAATCTAGGAATCTATAATGTTTCAGTTATTACATGATCATATACTTACAAAAAAAAAAAAAGCCTAGTATGGTCGTTGAAAGGAAGGATATCCAGATGGAGCAGCTGAGTTTTGCCCCATGTAGTACCACAACTTATCTTTTCACTGCTAGCCTCTAAAATGGGCATGATTTCTTTTGATGCCTATAACTGAAATATTGTGAGCACTCAACAAATGATTTGAGAACTACAACGTACCCATACAAAGGAAAGGTATTATTACCATAAAATGAATTACAAGAGAAACTCCATACATGATTGACTAGACTCACTGAATCCTATTAAATGAAGTCAACCGGTCAGCATGAGAGGGGCTGTAGATGGCAAATATAGCCTAATAAAGAGGTTCTGAAAGACCAGTACCCTGAAATCTGAATAGATTCATGAACTTGAGACATATTTTCATGTTAATAAAATGTGTTACAAGGTCTCAAAGCAATACATAGTGAATGTACTTGGAAAATAGACTTTTCCCTGTTTGGTTCACATCTGTTTTCCTAAGCCTGGAAGTTGATCAAGTTTGCTTGTTTTCCACTTGTTACCTTCTACCTACCGATATGAATGTGCTGAGCACGGAGAAAGTGAGATGGGAGAGTGGGGTGCAGTCATTTCATGTTCTAACTCAAGGCCTGAGGATGGCGTATGCAGTGGTGGGGCAGTATAGGCAGCTCACAGTCACACAGTTAAATGACTTTCCTGCTGCCAGCTCATGTGGTCGGTAGTATAAGCAATCTGTTAATAAAAATGGAAAATTCTGAACTAATTAATTTGAAAAGGAATGCCCATAATCTCAGTCAGAGAAACATTTATTTTGGCACAGCACAATTCTATTCTCTTGTGACTACGTCAGTACGGTAAGTGTGGCACATTTGATTCCAATTAAATCTTAAATGACTATAGAGCTTAATTCCAATTAAATACCCTAGTGAAGCTATAGTTTTGTGAGCTGTAGCTATAGAAAGGGGCTTCTGTGAATTATTTCCCTTTTATTTTGACATGATTAGGATAATTTTGCACATTAGCTAGAAACTGTTTGCATAAAATAAGGATGTAAACTCCAACCTGATTTTATAAATAACATTCAGAGCAGAGTTTATGAGCATGGTGGGCTGTATGGGAGTGAGCGGGGTGGCCAGGAGTCAGGCTGTGTACCTGGTCAGGCTGCCAAGGTGGAATCCCATCTCTGATGCTCCTTAAGTGAGGAACCTCAGACCACTTACCTTCTATATCCTTCAATCTTCCCATTTATGAAATGGGGTTATTAACAAGTCCTTAATGATTATTTCCTTATCTACCCCAGGGGAAATGAATGGTAAAAAATGCCACGAACTGCTTAGCACAGTGCCTTCCTTGTGGGCAGCACTAAGAGCTGCGACTAGCAATAGTCCTTCAAATGTACTGATGGCATTTGAGGCCAGTGTGCTTTCACAGTGCTTCCTGCCTTTTCACAGGGGTAGTTGCTTCAGCACAATGGTCATGACTATAAATGAACACCACCTGCCCAGGACATTTAAATGCCATTATGGGGTACCCTTGGCAGATTCCCCTACATGAGGCCTGAGACTGACATGGAAACATAATGTTTTTCTTTCTAGTGGGGAGCTGATGAAATTAACATTCTTTGACTATGGTCTGAGGTTTAAAGCTAGGTCACCTTGCACCTTCTAAGAAGAGGAATGAAAACATGTAGTGTGCAAACTTCCTGTGAAGTGTTTCTTTGCTTAGAAATCATGCTCGTTTGCTTTTCTATATTAAAAATAGAGAGAAACTTGTCTCTTGATGTCCTAAACAATAAGAGAGAAGGTCTTAGATATCACCGTGAGCCCTGATGTCTTTCCTGAGGACATTGATGATAGGGTCAGAGCACCCTGTGTTCTTAACCAGGACACTCTTGATTCACTAACAGAAAATTGTGTCTATTGTAGAGCATTTCATATGTGGGAAGGCTGGGGTGGAAGCAGATAAAATTACTTTACAGTTTTTTAGTCAAGGACAACCATTGCTAGTATTTCGCCATCCCCAGGCTTTTGTTCTCTGTCTCTATGCACAGGTTTTGGTTTTGTCTTAAAAAGTGGTGATTATCCTACCTGTGTAAGTTGGTTCTGTGTGTTTTTGTTTTATAAGTATTTCCTATCTCATTTCAATTTTTTCATAAACAACTTTTACAAATGTTATAAAATTCACATGACATAATTTATGATTCTTTTATTATTTGATGTTAAAGCCTTTTAGCAGTCTTACTGTATTACGAATAACGCTTTGGTGGCCATTGAGGATTCTTTTCTTTTTTTTCTTTTCTTTTTCCCTATTTTTTTTTTTTTGTTTGTTTTTAGTAGAGATGGGGTTTCATCATGTTGGCCAGGCTGGTCTCAAACTCCTGACCTCAGGTGATCTGCCCACCTTGTCCTCCCAAAGTGCTGGGATTATAGGCGTGAGCCACTGTGCCTGGCCTATTTTCTTCTAATATATTCCTAAAAGTGAGATCCTAGGTCAATGCTGTCAGTATTTTAAGTTTCTTAATATAAATCACCAAATGGCATTCTAGAAGATTGGCATGAACCTAAACGACCAACAGTAGGGGTATGGTTATATAAATTAGGGCATATTCACATGATGGAACATTATACAACTATTAAAATTGTTTTAGAAGAATATTGAGGCCAGGCACAGTGGCTCATGCCTGTAATCCCAGCACTTTGGGAGGCCGAGGTGGGAGGATCACCTGAGGTCGGGAATTCAAGACAAGCCTGACCAGCATAGAGAAACTCCATCTCTACTAAAAATACAAAATTAGCTGGACATGGTGGTGCATGCCTGTAATCCCAGCTACTCGGGAGGCTGAGGCAGGAAAATCACTTGAACCTGAGAAGGCAGAGATTGAGGTAAGCGGAGGTTGCAGTGAGCTGAGATCATGTCATTGCACTCCAGCCTGGGCAACAGGAGTGAAACTCCATCTCAAAATAAATAAATAAATAAAAATAAAAAAGAATATTGACATTGCTTATAATATAAAAATTTATCTTTTTTTGGAAAAAATATGTATATTATACACACAGAAAAAAAGGCATAAAGGAAACACAATAACAGTGAATGTCTTTGATTTAAAAACTGTAGGTAATTTTTATTTGCTCTTTTATTTGAATACATTCCAAAGTCTCTACAAGAAATATGTATTCCTTTTATAATCAGAAAATTGATTTCTAAAAGCATTTAACTATAAATGTATGTTGATGTTAAGGTTCCAGCATTCACATAAATTCTTTTGGCTGTTTTAATGCTCTTGAACAAAAATAACATTACCTATTTTACTAAGAAAGTGAATGCTAATCATTCAGGCTGTTTAGTTCATATGCTCTAGATTTTTTATTTTGGGGTCACTCAGGGAATGACATTATGGAGACAGCCCACAATTGCTATCTTCACCTACAAACGGATTTCTCTAAATCAGTAATTCTTTAATGATGAGTTCTAGACTTCATATTCACAATGTACTCATTCATTAACTCATTCATTTATTCATTCACAGTTGTTCATTGAGTACTTATGGCATTTGGCACTGTACTAGAGATAAGGAGATAGAAAGATGAATGAAAACTGTTCCCATCTGCCAGAAGGTCACAGCTTAATGTATTTTAAGAGGCACTTGGTTCACGCCAAACATTTTGAGAAACTATCAAAAGTACTGTAAATTTCTGCCTTCTCTTGTTTAAACATCTTTAATGTCATTTTGCCTGATTTTCTTGACTTCTTACCTGTACATATTTATTACTTGAGAACTGTATGTCCAATATAGTAGTAACTAACCACACGTAGCTATTTAAATTAAAATCAATCAAAGTTAAATAAAGTTAAAAATTTACTTCCTCTGTTGAACTAGCCATACTTCAAGTGCTTAGTAGCTGCATGTGGCTGGTGGCTGGTGGCTCACATTGCAGAAATTTGTATTGGACAGCCCTGCTTTAGAGGGAGAGATTAGTCTCCTTTCCCCTTGTCCCCACTCCATGTCCTTACCGAGTCCTTCCGAGGATTTAATTGTGGCTTCTCAAGTGAACTGCAGGTATTTCCCTTGAATTTAATCTTGCACATCCTCATCAGAAAGATAATCTTGAAAGAACCATCATGAATTTGTGGCTTTCTAATTAAACACTGTTGGTTTATCTCTTGGCTTCCAAATAAAATGTAGACTCTTGAGGCAGGCCTTCAGAGCCCTCTAAAACCTATTTTCCACTCTCTTTCAGGCCTTCTCTCTCTGCTGCTTCAGCTAGTTGCAACCATTCCCCATCTTTGAAGCTCCCTCCGCTCTTTCTTGCCCCTGAGTTATCCCTTACGCGAACCCAGCTGTCAGAAATGCTATTTTCCCTCATGGCCCAGACTAGGAATTACTTCAGGTGTCACTTCTGCCATGAGTCCTTCTTTGATCCCCAATCATAAGTTATCCCTTCCTCCTCCTTGTAAATGGCTCCAAATTTGTAAACCTTATGTGGCATCATTGCTTCACATTTCGCCTTGTACTTCTTGCAGATACGTTTCTCCTTTTCTATACTATAAAGTCTTGGAGTAGTTTATATGTGCCATGGTAGACTCACAAATCTTTGTTGTCTAAACTTAGAGGCGCTTTGCAGTCACTATCTTTATTTTAATTACACCATTTGAGTGCATTAAATAGCAGAGTGACCCTCATTCCAGTGGAGTTTGAGTTGGTCGTCTATTGCAGAGAGCTAATGTTTTGCCCACATGCTTGAAATAATTGGAAGTACTTGGATTTAATACTGCTCTTTTCTATAGGACTTCCAGGAAAATCAGGGTTCATTAAATGGGAAGAGAATGACATTAACAATAGAAAAATCCCAAAGCCAAATAAGTAACAATGAGTAAAGAAAAGCTGTGTCCTTAGCAGCTGTCCCCTCCAGCTTTACTTTTCAAATTAAATGAATAATTAAAGCTTCCTTTAGACTTTGTGATGTTATTGTTCTAATTGTGGTGTTACCAGTTCACATGTCATAGTGGCAATTTTGTGGCAGATGCTTAGCAGTACAGCTAATTACATGGCCACAGATGTAGCATTAGTGGCTACTGACTAACTGTAGCCCCATCTTTTTCCTAAAGACTCCAGCATTCATTGCATCCAGCATGATTTTTTCCAGAGTGGAGATGGAGTTAACACAGAGACTGCTGCACCTGAGTGCGAGCCTACCAATGGCTAAACCAGGACTGTTCTCTTTTGGGTGTCCTCTAAGGCTGATTTATCCATGCACCCACTTAGAGACTATGATTTTTATCTACCCTGCTTTGTTCCCCTATCAGGCTTTTAGAGACTGATCTCCCTCTTGGTTTGCATTTGTATTGTGGCTCTATTGTCTCTAAGAGAGAAATTCCAGCATAAGAAATTCCTGCAATTCCTGCACGTTTTGGAATTCTTGTGTTTCGGAATTCCATGTTTTAGAATCCAAGCAATTCCTGCATGTTTTGCACTCAGTGAAGAGGGAGAAGCAGAAGTTTTGTATAGGATCTTCTTAATTCTGTAACTTTTCCAGTTTTTGTTTGTTTGTTCGTTTGTTTTTTTAATCTGTTATTACTTGTTGTCTCCAGGTTTCCAACTGTAGGCAAAAGAATAGCAGTTTGGATTTGATTTGAACTGGTCCTTGCTTTTAATTTCATCTGTTACCTTTTCTTGTTTATGGGGACTGTTAGTTTTGTGGATCTTTAAATAGAGGTCTAAACTTTACTCCAGCTCTTTAGAAATTGTGTAGTAAATCCAAAAGTTGTATAGTAAATTCAAATTCAAAAAGCCAGGCCAGGCACGGTGACTCATGTCTGTAATTCCAGCACTTTGGGAGGCTGAGGCAGATGGATCACTTGTGCTCAGGAGTTCGAGACCAGGCTGGGCAACATGGTGAAACCTCGTCTCTACTAAAAATACAAAAATTAGCCAGGCATGGTGGTGCGTGCCTGTAGTCCCAGCTATTTGGAAGGCTGAGGTGAGGATCACTTGAGCCTGGGAGATGGAAGTTGCAGTGAGCTGAAATCACACCCCTGCACTCCAGCCTGGGTAACAGGGCGAGACCCAGTTCCCCGCTTCCCTCCAAAAGAAAGCCACAGCATACTTCTGCATTTCTTTGATATACCTTTAACACAAACATGTGTATGAAAAGCCGTGGAATCGTATTATTTTCTATATATTTTAAGATTAAGAAGGAGCTGAGAGATGATCAAGACTAACCCTTTTGATGAAGCATTGGTGTAGACAACTGATAGACCTTGTCCAAGGACCCACTCCTGATCAGGAACAGTGCTGGGACTGGAACCCAAGCCCCCTGACTTCCAGGTTGGTGCTCCAGCAAAGAGATTCTTTTGCTCTAGAAACAGAAGAAAGTATCAGCTGTGCAAAACCATTCCTCAAGGTTCCTAGACCTCCCAGTGCGGTCAGTATTTAGGTTCTCATGCCATTGTTCAGTGACTTGCACACCAGTTTTGATGTGGACATCAAACACAACAACTTAATGAGATGCCACAAAACTATGTGTGTCAAAGAACATGTCAGGACTGAACATTTTGCTGGTAGATCTTATGTAAAAGAGGAGAGATGGGGGTCCTTAAATGATATTGTTCAGATTAGGCATGAGGTGGAGTGAAGCAGGAAAGCCAACAGATGAAGGAAAGGAGCCACATACAGCAGACGGTTTTCTGTTGGGGCATTTCTGTCCACACCCTCTGAATTCATGATGAAGGAGATAGAATCTAAAGCTGTATCTGCAAAGTCCCATGTGTTGAATCCAAGAGGTGGTTATTGATGTATTGGTAACAATTGAGTTTTGAAGTTTTATGCTATCTATGATAAATATCTAAAGATGTTTTAAATCTAATTAGCACGATTCACTGGGTGACCATAGAACTGGAGAGCGATGTACTTTGCTTCATGTTTTCAGGAAGGGGAGTCCTGGGCCTGGCCACTACTAGGCGCTGATTATAAAATACATTATAATGATTAATAATTATGTATTACATGATCCAATTAAACACAATTATAGCTTCATTTGGTAGTAATAATTTCTTCACGTGGTGAGGAGAGTGTGTCTAATCAGAAAAGTCTGCCTTAGAAGTTGCATCTTTGATAGGAGAGAAGGATGTGATTCAGTGGAGAGTAAGAGAGGAGGCCGTTGTAAAGGGCAGGACTGGAAAAGGAACGGACTGCTGGTCACCTCACTTCACAAGCTATCCATCACCTGTTCTCAGAGCTTACATTTAAACTGTCAAGGCCTGACCTTTTACTTAGATACTTTTATAATTCTTACTAAACTGGATGTCTTAGTCCATTTGGATTGCTATAGCAAAAATATCTTAAACTGGGTGGCTTATAAACAGCAAACATTTACTTCTGACGGTTCTGGAGGCTGGGAAGTCCCAGATCAAGGTGCCAGCAGGTTCTGTGTCTAGTGAAGATTAGTTGCTTGTAAATGGTGCCTTCTCGCTGTGCCCTTACATGCAGGTAATATGCTCCCTGGAGCCTCTTTTATAAGGGCATTAATCCCGTTCATGAAGGTGGGGCCCTTATGACCTAATCATCTCCCAAAGGCCCCACTTCTTAATACCATCTTATTGGGTGTTAGGTTTCAACGTATAAATTTTGGGGGGACATCAACATTCAGACCATAGCACTGGATGCAATTTTTAAAATTAACTTTCTTGTTCGTCCCTGGGGTAAATAGCAAAAGTAATTAGAGAACCACCATGCCCAGCTAATTTTATATTTTTAGTAGAGATAGGGTTTCTCCATGTTGGTCAGGCTGGTCTGAAACTCCGGACCTCAGGTGCTTCACCCACCTCGGCCTCCCAAAGTGCTGGGATTACAGGCGTGAGCCACCGCACCCGGCCTAGAGAACGTATTTCTTTTAATGTCACCTGAAGTCTTGTCCACAAAATAACGTGAATGCACTGTATCGTGCAAAGTCTCTGACGTAATCCTATGGACCATATATGGTACATTAATGTGGGAATTTGCTAACTGTTGTCAAATGCTTTTTAGAGCATAAAACCACTTCCAAAGCTCAGTATGATTAATTCATAAGAACACTTCAGTGAGGTATATAGATGCTGAGCCTTATTATTTTTGTTGTCATTATCTTTCTTATTTCACAGTTGGCCACACTAAAATGCAGGAAGGTTAACTGCTTTAGCCAAGGTCACTTAGGAATCCCTTGATGTGGCTAGAGCAGGACAGGAGAGCTGTAGGCTGAAGCACAACCCTTTATGTATTAAAAAGGGAGAGTTTGCTCTTTTGTCTACTAAAAATCAAGCCAAAAAGGTACTACAAAATTTTGGGAATTGAAGAATCTCTTTTTTATCTCTATTTGTTTCTTGAATAATATTGGAGGGGTATATAATATTGCCCAAATTGACTGATAGTGCATGTATAATTTTTCACAAGTTTTGGAAGAAATTCTTTCTAGAGTAGCTGATTTTGTCTGTTGGATGGTTTCCAAAAGATTTTTAAGATCATATGTGTAGTTTTTGAGAAACAGCTCACATTTCATTTATCAGTGAGTCAAGTACATTTTTCTTTGGATAGAAAGGGTAAATTTACCTTTCTTTGAGTTCAGTTTTGACCCTTGTGCAATCTGTGGCTGCCTCAGAAGATAGCAGCATTTGTGCTGAAGTCTCTGTTGTTTGCTGATTAAGTACCATTGAATGGATTAACAGGGATATGCAAACGATTTTTAGTAATTTTTCATAAGCAAAGACACAATTTCAATCCTTTCTTTAGAGCTACTCACTTGTTCTGAATTGTTGAGGCAGAGTAATCCAGCAAGGAGCTACACTGTTTTTCTTTTGACATTAGATATCCCGATAGGTTAGCATTTTCCTTTATTCTAAAAAGAGGCTCAAAGTGACCCCTGCTTTTCAAGCTGGTGGGATTGAACTTCCCTTTGTAATGACAGGTTGCAATGCCTCTTCTACTGGTAAATCTGTCTTTAGAGTGGAACAAGACACCGTGACCACAGTCATCATATTGGTGGTAATAGTAACCACTTGGGGTGATACAGTTTACACCCCTGTGTCTGCTCCCGTTGGTGACCTATAAGTAACCACTATTTGCCTCAAATATTTCAGGTTTGTGGGGCTCCCTGGGATAGGTTTGTATGTATACCACCCATTTGTAAGTGCTAAGACAGGGTTGCAATACATTTTTTTAAATACCGTGTTAGCTGACCCAGCTTATGCTGTTGGTAGCAAAAACATTACTATCTCTCGACACAGTAACTGCATTGCTGCAGCTAGCCCTTCAGTGGAAATAAAAAAATGACATGAAAACAAACAAAAATTTCCTGATACAATGGAGACTCACTAAGTACTCCACTGGAAATCAGTGATTTAGAAATATGGAAATTCCAGGTCTTGTCCCACTAGAAATTCCACTTCCACTCTCCAGTAGATACTTACAGTCTCACTAAGAAAGAGAGTGAGACCTGCAAATGGTTCTATCAGATGTTGACAAAACTGTGTGGAGTGGGTTTGGGGTCAGCCAGTCTTAGGTTGGACCCTTACTGGCCCAGCAGACTTTGTGGCCCTGAGCAGGTTATTTACCCCTGAGCCTTGGATTCCTTCTCAGTAAAATGCGAATGATAATACTTATCTTGGAGGTTGCTGAAAGGATTGGAAACATTGTTTGCAAGGTGCTTTGGATAGTCTAGAACTTAGTAATAGATCAGTTAATACCCATTACTATTGTTATTACTAACAATAATAATGGCACAAGTCAGTGTGTGCTAAGTGCAAAATTGTTGGTACAAGTATAAATGTTATAGGAGGTCAAAGCAAATTAAATTTCTTTCACTACAGTTTCTAGATTTGAAAAATCGGGCTCATTCATCATTTCCTTTAGTTCCACCCTGATTTCTTTTGTTCCCTGAAAATGTACTTATTTTCATAGCTGCCTTCATGTTGGCTGGCTCTTGATTATTCATAGTGGTGGAAGCCAAGAAGCACATAAATAATTGGAATTCCAAGGTAGAACGCTGGGAAACCTTATTTTACTCTGTTTTCTTCTCTAGTCTTGCATTTACCAGAATTCTATCAGGGCTCCAGTAAGCAACAAGCTGAACTGTCCTTTATCTTCCTTCTATTTCTTTCTCATTGACCCGTAGGGTTGCTAATGACTTGTGAAATGACTTAAAGATGGCTATCAGATAGGAGAAGAAAAGATTTCTCTTGAATCATATATGAATTAAATAATTAATTGTACAATACTTTCAAAATGGCTGAACTCATTTCTCTGAATCTGAGATACAAGTAGAAGTTTCAGAAAGTATTAAGATGCCTCTAAGGCATTGTTTTGTTGGAAAATAGTGATGTTGATAATCCAGGCTACGAGATACCCCCCAAAACATTTCTCCTTGTCTTTTGTATGCAGCGTGATTTTTCCCGCTAATTTATCTCTCCTTATAGTTTGCTTAATCTGGTACTAAATGTAGTGGGTATTTCCTGAGTGGTCACTGACTCATGAGGGCAAAGTGAGCCTGAAATTTATAAAGCATTAGTAGAGACCTTTATAGAATTGAAAGTAGGCCATAGAAAATCCACAGGATAATTGAGAATTTTCTGTAGATGAAAACTGCCCTGTTCAGGCATTTGTTTTCATCACTGTAAAAAAAAAAAAAAAAAAAAAAGTTTCTTCTGGCTATTCAAGGAAGGGAGGAAAAGTCCATCAGTCATTCTGAAGATTAGGAAGATGGTAGGCAGTCACCTACACAAATCTCTAGGGAACTCATCTGCCACACACAGGTTCGCACCTCCTCATTTTGCACACATTTCGCACCTCCTCCTCATTCATCCTCCTCCCCAAGTGAGAATCACTGCATATAACAAAAGATGTTTCTCGGACTGGTTTATTCCAAATGTAGATGAGGTGAAGGCTTAAACCACCAAGTATTTAAAATTCTCACAACTGACTACAGCCTCCTGCGTAGATGCTTGGTCCTTCCAGAGGGAGTTCACATTAATGGAGAGGATTTCAAAAGAGAAAATAAATTATTCCTGTACATAAAGGAGAGTGGATAAAAAGAAAGGAGGGGAGCAAAGGAAAGAGAGGAGGAAGGGCTGTCAATTTTCCATCAGTGGATGATTTTTCCCAGGAGAATTCATACTGTTTACAAATCAGGATCATGTTTATTGAAAAAAAGAGTTTCTCTGTTCAGCCAGGGTTTCCTCTCATTAAATTTTCTAACAACAGCAGCAAATTAAAGAGACCTCACGCATGACTCCAAAGTTGAGTCAAGCATGACATCTATCCACTGGAGCAGTGGATAGATGGTGGTGCCTACTCTGATGACTGCTAAGAGAGGAACACATTTTAGGGTGAAAGATCATGGGTACGGGGAATCAAGAGTTCATTCTGGCCACATTTTGGATATGAAGTGCTTTTGTAGGCAGTTGGCTCTGTGAATCTGAAACTGGGTGGAGAAGATAGGATTGGGGAAAAACTTGGGAATGATTGTCACGTGAATGGCATTGAAAGCACAGATCTGGATGGAATCACATAGAAAGTGTAAATAGAGAGTATTTGAGAAGAGCCAATACTTATGTAGATGAGGTGAATTGTCCTCTTCCAATAGAATCTTTTTAAATTAAGAAAAATAACTTATTCAACTAAGAAGAAAAGTAATGCTTGTAATCCTGATCAGTAATACCCTTCTCCTTATGGAATGCCAGGTTTTAAACCTTAAACACCTGGTCTCTTATATATGTTAAAAGTAATATGAGCTCAGTGAGACCAGGCCATTCCCTCCCCACGGAAGGAAGAGGGTGGCAGATAATCACAAGCAAGTGCTGGCTGAATATTTCAGCCTCTTCCTGTTGCTCAGTCAATAAGCTATTTACATTCATGGCCCCATCTTCCTCCTCTCTGCATTGATTTTGGTGCTTCTGTAAACTCCTAAATTGCATCCACTTGGCTTCTGAAACCAATGAAGAAAACTGCCTTAGTATTTCATCAAAAAATGAAAGGAAAAGGAATCTATAGCAAAACACTGTGTGTTTCATGGTATCATTAGAATGCCTTTGCCTGAGGCAGAATTGGATGAAAAAGAGCAGGAAATGGTTTTGTAAAAAAAAAAAAAAAAAAAAAAAAAAATTGTAATGAGGAAGACAGGAGTTTGGAATATTCTAGGCCAATTGTTTTTGTATATATGACATTTTTATGTTAGACTTGAGATAGGGGGCAAAGAAAACTTCCATTTTCTGGTTAAGCTCCAAAGTTACAATATTGGTACAGTTTCTCAAGTCCTTGCTCCAAGCACAACCCTTAGAAAGGAATAGCCAAGGAAGGTACACATTTTGACAGCTAGAAAGCTGGAACAGGGCAGAGACTGTGCCACAAAAAATTTTCCTCTTTTTAATGTAAGTTCAAATAAATCACTTGTATAACATTACTAGTTTTAAAATGTCCACATATGTTTCTAGTGTGGTTTTAAGTTTCAATCAAAAAGTAGTGTTTTTAAAATTATGATTATAATATATATTCACTATAGAAACTTTGGGAAATACAAAAGAAGTATTGCAACAGTAAAATAAAATTTACGAACAACATCTGAGATCACTGTTAAAACTGGGAAGATAAAAATGAAAGCTCCTTTATCCATCCTTTGCAATGTCTTCCATTTTACCTGCATCGGTACTGTGTATTCTGCCTTACCTTGTGTTACAACAGTGAAGGGCAGCCCCTCCACTTGAGTCCTGTATCTAATTCCTTCTCTTTTAATCATCTTTTGTATCACCCACCTTTAATGAAACTCAACCTTCCCTTCCAGCTATTCTTGCTTTGGTAGCTTTCATATCGTTGAGTTTTCTTATTTGCTGTCTGTGCTTCCCTCTTACTCTCTTCCTCCCTCTTACTCTCTTCCTCCAATGGTATTCCTTCTCATCACTCTCCTAAAACTACCATTGTCTAAGTTACTTATGATCTCAGTTTTGCCAAATCCAGTAGTTAATTCTCCGTCCGCTTTACTATATCTCTCTGCAGCGTTTGACACAATTGATTATTTCTCCTCCCCGAACAATCTTTCTGTTCATCTTCTATGACATTATGCCAATCAGTTTCTTGATAAATCACAAGCTATTCTTATCTTCCTATGCTTGACCTGTTAATTTGGGTAAGATTGTTCTTCTTAATTTTATTTTATTTTTTAAGATAGGGTCTTGCTCTGTAGCCCAGGCTGGAGTGCAGTGGCACGATCTTGGCTCACCACAACCTCCACTCCTAGGTTCAAACGATTCTTCTGCCTCAGCCTCCTGAGTAGTGGGGATTACAGGCACCTGCCACCATGCCAGGCTAGTTTTTGTATTTTCAGGAGAGATGAGGTTTCGCCATGTTGGCCAGGCTGGTCTCAAACTTCTGACCTCAAATGATCTGCCCGCCTCAGCCTCCCAAAGTGCTGGGATTACAGGCATGAGCCACTCTGCCCGGTGGCTATTTGTACTTTTTATATGATTCCATCCAGTGCTTTAAATGACATCCATATGACAATAATTCCCAACTTTTCCACCAATCCTATCCTCTTTACCCAGCAGCTTCAGATTCATATAGCCAGTTGCCTACTAGCACTTTACATCCAACAAAACATGGCCAGAATGAACTTTTGATTCCCCATATCCATGTTCTTTCACCCTATAATCTGTTCCCTCTTAGCAGTCATCGGAGTAGGCACCATCATCTCTCTACTGCTCCAGCTCTCAACTTGCAATCCATGCTTGATGTCTCTTCTTCCCTCAAACTTCACTTCTACTCCATCAGCAAGTACTCAGATGATATCACACTCTTGTTGAAAATCTTGCAATGAATTTTTATTAAGTAAAATAAAATGTCAACTCATTACCCTGGCCTTGCTTGATGGGATCCTTGCCAGTTCCTGCGGATGCATATCCTGAATCAGTCTCCTGCCCACTTCCTTTCTGTGTTACAGTCCCAACGAGCTCATTGAATCTAGGAGGTCTTTGTCTTTGTCTTTGCTGCTATTTAAAGTCCTTTGTGTCCTTACATCTTCACGTGCTGGCCTTCCTGTGTTATTTAGGCTCCATCCCAGATATCTTTGCTCAAAGAAGCAATCCCTGATTGCACAGTGTCAAGAAGCCCCACCTCACAATGACTTTCCATTACATATGCCTATCGTATTTTCTTCACAGCACTTACTAGCAACTGAAAAGGTCTTGCTTCTTTAATTATTTGATCATTCTATCTTATTAATTTAGAATGTAACCTCCAGGAAAGTGGCAACCTTGTCTGTTTTAATTACCACACTGTACTCAGGGAATATAGGTGCTTCGTGTGGGTTGAATGATTATTAGATAAATAGTTTGAAGTATTTTCCTCTAATCCTTGTTTACTGTGAACTAAGTCATTGTATTTCAGTCATATATAGTATTTTATTGCCTGATGGTTTTTCAATTACCATCATAAAATTAAACATTTTCCTGTGTTGTTAGACATTTTTAAACAATACTTTTTATTATAAACTAATACAAGTTAATTGGGCAAACTTTAAAAATACAGGGAGAAAAATAAGGGGGAAAACCAATCCATGATATTCATTAATAATTTGCCACAAATCCAAATTCATTAATAATTTGCCATCCATCCAGTCATCTGTAGACTTATAAATATATAACACATTAAGTTTGCATGCTAATAAATATAATTTTAGTAACTTGTGTTTTGTTCTTATGAATATGTCATAATTCACTTAGTATCTTATGATCATTTAGTTAACTCCAGTTTTTCAGTATTAAATACTGATGTAGTATGTACCATTTTTTGACCTTAAAATGATTTCAAATTCTAGAGATCAAAGATTTGTTCCTTCAATACTGTTAGTAAAAGACAAGCCTGCAGTCACTGTTGTGTCTGTGCCATGGTAAAAATTATGGTATAATAATGCCATCGTTGCCTGATTCTGCCTTGACTTACTACCTCCCTTTCTACACGAATTTTTCTTGAATAAAAAAGGGTGGCCTCTTAGGCCAAGGAGTCCCCATGAGAGGGAGGGACATGAGTGGCCCACACAAAGATGTTACCATTATGGTATTTTCTCTAAGACCTATTCACAAGCTACTAATCAAGACACATGCTTTTGGTGTAACAGTAAATGGCCTATATCTCAGGGGCTTCTGCCTTGGTATCTCCTTCTTACAATATCAGAAGAGACCTTTCATCTTGGGACAACAGTAAACAAATGACAGGGCCAATTGAGGAGGAATTTACTAATAGATACTCTCTATGAACTATACATATTTGTATTAATATAGTCATATATAGATGCTTCTGTATCAAGACGCTAGTATAAAATTCAAATTCAACTATCGTGTTTTGAGTAATAAGTGCTTTCATTTAAATATACATTAACACTTTTATCCAGGAGGTTAACAGTACCTCCCTCATAGTCCAGGTCTAGGTTCAGATTGTTTTCTTCTTGTTCTTTTCTAACACCTTTGTTTTTCTCAGACAAGACCTTCTTCAAACTGGCACATGGAAGAATCTGTGCCAAAATATTAATGGGGTTTATTCATGCTTGTGGTGTTATGGGTGGTATGTTTTCATATATTTTTCTATATTTTCTAGTTTGTTGAATTGTTTGCAGTTTCCAACAATATGGAAAAATGCCAATTTTATAATGTAGATTGAAAAAAGAAGTCGTGCTATAAAATAGTATGTAAACATGCTCAGACTCAGGTTACTGGTTTCTTGGCTCTTCGGGGGTACACCTGGCTCTGGCACTTGTAAGTAGGAATATGGTCATGTCAGTTGTTGGAGATTGTCAATGTTGATCTGCCCTTAAACTATGTTTTCTGACTCAGCTACACAGAGTTTAGCTAATAGTTTGCTATTAGTGTGCAGACTATATAAAAACGCTTGTATGTTTATATGTCTAGCTCCCTTTCTAGTCTGTGAGTTTTTTCAACTGTTATTTTACTCATTATTTTGTTTCCAGCATTTAGCACAATGTCTGGCAACCCACAAAGACTCAAAAAATGTTTATAGTGCTGATTTCCAAAAGAAAAATCTGATAAATATCTATTTAGCTATGATTTCTCTGATATTACTGTTGATGCTTTTCTATTCCCTATTCCTATTTCATTCTTCTCTTTATTCTTGTCTCTGTGTTTCTGTTTCACATTGTTATCACTCAGTAGCTTTGTGGTGATCCCAAGACTACCCTGGAAAGAACTGCAGGGCCTGCTTACATCACGGTGATGGAGCTCCTCTGTAGAAGGGGTTCAGAGACTGCCTCTGTGAATTTAGAAAAAGTACTTCTCAGCCAACTTCTGCCTAGAGTTTTCCCAGTGCTCAAAAGGTGTTTTTGGAATTGTTTTTTCCTATCACTTACTCCAAAAAGGCATTTGTGCCATCTTGCTGTTACTCTGTTCATGACCATTATAGGTGGGATCCTCTCAAAACCTAGTGTATTAGTCAGAGTTCTCCAAAGAAAGAGAATTGTATATATACATATAGATAGATAGATAGAGAGATAGATAGATAGAGAGATAGATAGATAGAGATAAACTAGGTCTATCTATCTATCCATCTATCTATCTATCTATCTGTCTGTCTATCTATCTATATCTATCTGTCTATCTCCTATTGGTTCTTCATTATATATAATAAAGAAATCTCTTCATTTGATATATATGTATGTATTATATATAGAGACATATAGATATATTATGGATAAAGAGATTCATTATAAGGAGTTGGCTCATGTGATTATGGAGGCTGAGAAGTCCTGTGATCTGCTGTCTGCAAGCTGGACACCCAGAAAAGCTGATGGTGTAATTTCAGTCCAATTCCTAAGGCCTGAGAACCAAGGGAGTTGATCATGTAAATCCCAGGCAACGACAGGAAAAGGCCAATATTCCAGCTCATACAAATAGACCAAAAGCAAGAGGGGTGAATTACTTATTTCTCTGCCTTTTTGCTCTATCCAGGCGCTCATGGATTGGATGATGCCCATCCACCCTGGGAAGGGCCATCTGCTTTATTTTACTGAGTTCACTGATTCAAATGCTAATCTCATCCAGAAACAGCCCCATAGATACACCCAGAAATAATGTTTTATCTGCGCACCTCCTGGGGCAGTCAAGTTGACACAAAAAATTAGCCATCACTCCTAGATAATGGAGCTAGATTTAAGAGAGACACTATATCCATACAAAATACATTTAATGTGCTATCAATATGCAAACTATATAGGAATGCTTGTGTACCCATATGTCTAGCTTCCTTTCTAGTTTGTGAGTTCTTTCAACTGTTATTTTACTCATTATTATATTTCCAGTATTTAGCACAGTGCCTGGCAACCCACAGAGACTCAAAAAATGTTTATAGTGCTGGTTTCCAAAAGGAAAATCTGATAAATATCTATTTAGATGTCACTTATCATAGCTTCCATTAATCTCCAGGTGGAATGTATTAACTCCTTGAAGGCAGGGATCCTCACTTCTTAGAAAATTCTCTGCCCTCTCCTCTCTAGAGCAGTGCTGCACACAGTAAGTGCTCAGTAAACACTATTCAAGCTTTAGCTTGATTTTGTAAATGAGAGGACTGTCTTGATTTTGGAACATTTTCTTGATTTAATTCTTCTCAAAACTGGACATTGGTTTCCAGATGGATACTGTTAAATTAGCAGTAACTTGGCTTGTAACCTCGTAATTGTATCACATTCTTTTTGGATAAGTTTAACCATGATTGTCATTTGTGGAAATTGATATACAGATATTTCATACTCAGTAACGCCATCATTATTTATTAGCTATTTGTTGACTCTATGATATGCTTCTAGATGCTTGACATAAACCATAAGAAGAGCTAAAACTAGAACCAAAAATTTATATGGTATTTTATTCTCCCAAAAGTTACATTCTCTTCTCACTTGACTAGGGAGTAGATAGAGGTTATTCATTGGCAAACAAAAGACCTCATGTTTTATCTCCTTATGTAGGGAGAAGATACAGGTTATTCACTGGCAAACAAAAGGCATTATGTTTTATCGAAGGATGAACTGTCGCATGCTCTAAAAATGCCCCTTGGTTAACACATAGAACTCTCTTCTCCTTGACAGTATCTAAAGGCAGGCACCCAGGGGATTCAGTAACAGGGTCACGTTGCTCTTTACAGATATTCCTGGGACAAAGAATATGTTTGCAGATCAAGTTCTACTGAATAAAGATTTCAGTGCTTAGCATGATATTCTATAATTCTTGTGGTAGAGATGCAAATAGAATTCTAAAAATACTTGTGAATAAGTCCCTGCTCCCAAGAAACTTACGCAGAGAGTCAGAAGTGCATAAAGTGCTATCAGCCAAATAGGGTAGCTCTGACTGTATATGCAGCAGTGGGTTTGGGGAAAGGAGAGAACCCAACAAAGATGGAATAGTTAGAAAAGGCTTCAGAGTCACAAAGGAGGAGTCTGGGCACGAAGAGCATAATCAGCTCAGAAACAGAGGTTGCAGCAGAGGGACCTGGGAGAGGTAAAGTCACGAGAGATGGGGGAGGGTTGGATCTGTGGCACAGGGAGAAGACCAGGTTCAGAAATCACAGAATGAGTGCTAGGGAGTGAAGGACATGAGTTTGAATTTATAAACTGTCAAAACCTCTGTTTTACTACCCATCTTCAATCTGTTACTATTTGCAAATATTGTCAACAGCTGATCAGACATTCGCTTTATGTAATCACACAAAGACCATGCAGAATATCCCCACTTTGCACTGGAGTAATGGGCCTCCCATTTAATGAGGCCCAAAAAACCCACATATTTTGTTAAATTGGGACACTGCTTTTAAGCTTGTGAGTCTGTTTGCCGTCATCTTGAAGGGAGGAGGGTCCTCACAGGTTTTAGATTATTGAGTACATACATTCTTAAATAGTATTGCTGGTGTCCCTTTGTAAATATGGTTTACAGATTCTTCAGACCTGCAATATTTTCTTTCTACCAGACTTATGTTCCAGAGATGTTGTAGTTGATGTAAATTATATTGGAAGCTTGAGGAAATACAATAAGAATGCACTTTGCCCTTAATTCAGTTTTTATTAACATTTTTACTTACCTTCGGCAGAATCTCTTTAGGCCCAGCTACCTTACCGAATTGTTACTAGATCTTTTTTTTTTTTTTTTTTGAGACGGAGTCTCGCTCTGTCGCCTGGGTTGGAGTGCGCAATCTCGGCTCACTGCAAGCTCCGCCTCCTGGGTTCACGCCATTCTCCTGCCTCAGCCTCCCGAGTAGCTGGGACTACAGGGGCCCTCCACCACGCCCGGCTAATTTTTTTGTATTTTTAGTAGAGACGGGGTTTCACCGTGTTAGCCAGGATGGTCTTGATCTTCTGACCTCATGATCCACCTGTTACTAGATATTTACTAAAAGAATTTATGCCAAGGACCAAATAATTCTTTGGCACATGGTATTTTATTTTAGGTGCCAGCCTTTATTCAAATAGTATCTGTGTAATTTAATTGAGTTTAGTTTTCCTTTTAGAGTTGAAATTTTTATTTTCAATTTAATTAACATGTGCTGAAATAAAAATAGATGTTTTCAGGCTGGGCGTGGTTGCTCGTGCCTGTAACCCCAGAGCTTTGGGAGGCCAAGGCAGGAGGATCGCTCAAGCCCGGGTGTTTGAGACCAGCCTGGGTAACATAGCGAGACACAGTCTCTATTAAAAATAAATAATACAAATTAAAATTAAGCAAATAGATGTTTTCATACAAACTAAAAGAAAAACAGGATATGTGTTTCCTTGGGTTAAGTACAATATTAATCATGTGTTTTTATAGAAATAGTAAATACTCAGTTTATAGAAAAGGTAATTAATTCTTTTAGTTCACCTGAAATAACAAAAAAAATTACTGCTAACATATAGTCAGGACACAGATATATGCACATACTCATTACCTACATTATTTTTTATTCCCTGCATTGTGGAGCTCTTTCCCTGGGTTGGCTGATCTTCTTGGGGATAGGGAGACACTCCGCCCTTCACTCCCGGCCACGGTGCTGCACATCATTGTCTGTGCTTTCTCTATGGTGGGGAGGTATAGAGAGTAGTGATCCTCAGACTTTTTACTGGAACTGATAACTGGTGTTTCTCTGGGTGTACTGTGATCACAGCATCCTGTTACTGCTATTTCTCATGTACACTGGCATCTCCCAGCAGTGATCTCTCCTGGGCCACAGGGCTGTGATGACAAAACTGTCATGTTGCTAATGAGAATGTGGGTGCTGTCTGGGAAGCCCCCTGGTGTGTGGCTATGGGTGGTGTCTGCAGTATTTATGGGCCACCTGGCATCGTCTGTTACGAGATGTGCTGCTACCACAGCATCCCTGCAATTTTGGTGGGCGTGTTAAATCGTTGTATTCTGACATTAGTGCCTGTATTAAAAACAGCAACAAAAAGGTGTTTTTTATTTCTTCATGGCTTCCTTCCAAAAAAAAAAGATGGAGCAGTTAATCGAATGGAAAGAATTTGTTACCTCAATTTTTTGTTACTAACATCGAAAGTTATTAAGCACGTCTGATCTTATTTCTCATTTGTTTTAAATACTTAAACAGATTAGGATCCTGTACAAGCAGCTACACATGGCAAGCAAGGCCCTCATGATCAGACATCTGCCTGCATGTCTAAGATTGTCACCCTCCAGTTTCTCGATCCTTCTGTGCCTGTGCCTTCTGCCCTACTCCAGTCTCACAGATGGTTCTTCTGCCTGATGTGCCTCTCCCAGCCCCACTACTCAGCTCTGTCTGTCGGCTGTGTGGTTCTCTGAGGGTGGTCCTGGGACCACTTGAATCAAGATCAGATGGAAGCTTATTCAAAACACAGGCTTCTGGGTCACATCTGAGATACGCTGCTTGTAATTCTCTGGGAAAAGCAGTATTGGACTCTGTGTTTAACAAGTTCCATCTAAAATGTGAAAACCACTGATCTACCAATCAAAATCCTTCTTTGAAGAATCAGTTCCACCACTGTCCACCTAGAAGGCCCTCCCCTACTCCCCACGGGCTGTGAGGGTCTCTCCTCTTTCCTCCCCTTCCTGTTCTTCCAGCCTTGTGTGTTGTGTGAGACGGGTCCGTGAGCTCCCTGTGGCCTGGGACATCATCTGACAGCTCCACTTGTCCAGTACTTATCTCAAGGCCTTATTGTAAAAAAGCAGAGTTTAATAAATGTTTATAATTTGTTCATTGCCAATTCAGAATTAGTGTGTCATGGCATTACATTAACCTAAGAGTATTTTCAAATTAAAGTCATAATGACTTCATAGTTTGACTCTACAAGGGTAAGAAAAAAGGTGAGGAAACATTTTCTTCTTTTAAAAAACAGATCCTGTTTAAACAGTTGAAGGGAAAAACAATATCACATTTTAAATTATGAACTGAAAGCCAAATATGAATAAAAGTAACTTGTTACCAATTTGTCATGCCAGGTTACTTCTCATGTGAAAAGTGAACATTGACTCAGATCAAAGAAAATGGAAAAATAAAAATAAGTGAAATTCTCTTCACGAAACTGAAAAATAATTTGTATTGTTATTTTAAACAAACCCATAAAATAGGAAAGATGTATTATTACAACAAGTAGACAATTTGTTCCTTTTCTGTCCAAAGTGATATTGCTTAAACATTTTTTATTACATTTTCACAGACCAGAAGCTACAGAATATTTAATACAGGGTCATAAAAAAGGCATACCCATAAAATATCTGTTAGCAGAGGCTTTGTGTCAGAATTCTTTTGGTGTTGCAATTGCAATTTTATTTAGGAAGATAAACCACCCAGCATTGGCCTCAAATCAATGACTGCATTGAATAGTTACCCTAACTCTATCCTAACATATTGAGGACATTTTATGTAATTGGAAATTTACTGGATGGTCATTTATTTCTGGGAGCTTTTTCATCCTCATTTCTCTTTTTGTTTCTCTAGAGGAGCAAAAAAGGAAATAAATTAGACTTAATGTGTCCTGTAGTCATACAAAAAGAATCCAAAGGAGATTCTGAAGTAGCATTGATGGTTTTATTCAGTCTTAAAGTTGCTCTTTGCCAGCACTTCAAGTGGCACATCTAATTATAAATTTGTCTCTGTGAGACCCTGTCATTGGTAATGCAATTGGCCGAGGGTTACTTGTGGCAGATTCACATAAAGTGACTCAGGTAGGACTTCTGTAGAAACTGAGGGGGACTGTTGTCAATGTATCCGAAAGAAAGAAGATCTGAGTGTGCTCAATTATGTAAAACCTTATAATCTAACAGAGTAAGTAAAATTGGACACATTTATATTGGAAGAAATTAAACTAAGTCTGAGTAGCACTGTGGAGGAACAAAAATGCCACATCCTTCACCTGAATTGCTGTTGGCTTTCATTCTTTCACTCTGGAGTCCCTAGGGAACCCAGTGATTCCCTGCAAATTTTATAAAATATATCTCAGCATGGCATATTGGACTAGTAAACACAAAATGTATTTGTGTTTGTGTGTGTGTGTGTGTGTGTGTGATCTAGTATCTTCTGTCCTTATTCTGGAATAAATGGGGATTTCTCTGGAGAACTTTGGTTCTTAAAGCACACCTGTTCAAAGGAGTCAGGTGAGGCGGCATCAAAAGGTGGCTGGTGTAGATAGAGAGGACCTAGCCATCTTTAGAACTCTCACTTAAAAGGAGGCCTCCATGGAAACCTTTTTCCCACTCTGCATCTCCACCCTCCAACCCCAGCTTGCATAGCTATCCCCTGGTGGTTTGAGGGTTCTGTGAGTGCTCCATTATCCGGAAACAGAGGCCCCACCTTTGCTTCAGCTGCCTGGTTTACTCTGTAATTGCCACTCACAGTGCAAAGTTATTATTGAAGGGCTCATACGTTCAAGGGATTTCAGCTGCAGTTTTGGAAAGGACTATACTAGTGAAGGCCTGTTGTTAATAAAGAGGGGGGCCGGGAGCGGTGGCTCACGCCTGTAATCCCAGCACTTTGGGAGGCCAAGGCGGGTGGACCACCTGAGGTCAGGAGTTCGAGACTAGCCTGGCCAACCTGGTGAAACCCCATATTTCTAATAAAAATACCAAAATTAGCTGGGCGTGTTGTCGGGTGCCTGTAATCCCAGCTACTCCGGAGGCGGGGGCAGGAGAATCACCTGAACCCAGGAGGAGGATGGTTCCAGTGAGCCGAGATCGCGTCATTGCACTCCAGCCTGGGTGACAGAGTGAGACTCCATCACACACACACAAAAATTAATTAAAATGATAAAGAGGGGAAGAAACTTTTCAAATACATTAAGAGGGAAAGTCCCTGCTCTCACAGCTGAACCCAGACATATTCCCCAGGAAATAAAACAAACAGAAGCTGTATGTTATTCATCAGACTTCAGAGCACAAGTCCTGTAACAATGAAGACACCAAGAGAACGAGAAAGGACGCAGATTCACTTCTGTGGACCTCACTTGGTGGACTCATTATAGTCGTCTTCCTTGAAAACAGCCAAGGAGACGAGCCTTTAAGAGAGTGAATGGAAGTGCGACTTGTAAGGTTGCTAGTAGGTGAGAAGGGGAAGACATCTTGGATTGGACGGAAAGGAATCAGTGATTTTTACTCGTTACTGTCTGAGTCCTTTCTCCTGTGCAATGGCCAGGTAGTATATATTTGGGAAATGATATGCACACTCAGCCACAAGGAGAAGGCATGTTTCTAAACTACTACGTCTAGGACCAGAGATGAGATGGAAAAAAATGAATGGAGCACTAGAGGAGGTGAAAATCTCAGGTTCTGGTCTCTGCTCTGTCACAATTTCCTGTGTAATTTTGGGCATACCTGTCTGGAGTATTTATTTCTTTCCTGTGATAACAGATAGAAGAGAAAAAATGCATTCCATGTATCCTATCCACACCATCTTCTGGAGACAGGATAAGAATCATTTGGTGATTAGTTGTTGAAAAAAATGTTAGGGTGAGTTCCTTTTTCATGAAAAGTAACTTTGTGTTTTTCTAGGATAACAATAAATGGGAATGATTATCATGTTTGTATGAGGTTAAAGTCTTTTTCCCACAAGAATAAATTCAAACGCCATAAAAATGAATTTTAGTTCCTTGGTTAATTTCTCTGCGAGGTTGAACATCCTGGTCCCTAATGATACGCACGATACATGTGGTACAATACACGTGTGAGTACCAATGGATAACATAAAGCCAGTTGCAATTCAACCTAGCAACAGAGCTATATGTATTCTTAGTAAATCAGTATGTGGGGGTTCAGAAATGAGACTGGGAGACAGAGAGGTATGCAGAGATTCTTTGAGGGATTGGGACCTAATGGCAACCACTTTTACAGAACGTCCTGGTTGGGCTGTGTGTGATTGAAGAAGCTGCCTGCCACAGCAAAGGGATCAACTTCTTGTTTCTGCTCTCACTAGGCCTCTGCTTATCATGGTACCTAAAACACTCTAGGAAATTAATTGATTAATATCTTCCAGGAGAAAATATTGAAGGTCTGAAATAAAGCAATGGCAGTAAGGATGGAAAGGAGGGGACAGACTTCAGTGATGTGCTTAGGGTGGAAAGGTGGAAATGATAGAAATTGATGCCTCCTTTGTCTGATGTAGCTTTCTCTCCTCCTCTGGCCAACACTCCCGCATCTTTCAGTCTTTCTATACTCAGTGCAGGCATCTTTTCCTCCAACAAACCTTCCTCAGTCTGCTGGGATGCTGCATTAGCTAGCATCCAGCTTCTATTTCTACCATAACTGCATGATGGTTGTTGATTTTCTTGGCCGTCTCCCTGGCTGGTCTCTAAATCCTTTCAGACAAAACCCATCTTCCTCAACTATGTAGTTCATGGTCTTCCTCAACTATGTAGTTCATGGTGCCTAGAAGAGAGATTTGTTCACTGTGGATGTGCACTGAATATTAATTGAGCAAATGCCTGTATATCTGAAGTGGAGAGAGGGAGAAGGAGGTAACCACAGTGATGATGGGCTGCTAATGGAAATGTTTAGTATTCTCCATAACATTAGATAAATTGAAAAGCATTGTCTAAAACTTGAGTTACTATTAAACTTGTTTTGAAATCAGTGGGTTTTTTTCACTCAAATTCTTTTAAAAGTTAACTTCCAAATTCAGAAATTTGTTGGACCAAGAATCAGGCTTTTTTGTGTAGTTTTACATGTTTGTCTATGTTATTAACTATTTATTATAAATAACTAATCCATATATCGTGGAACATTAATTTATGGGAGTACTCATTCCTTTGCTTAGTAAGTTAGAAGCAGTGTGCATAGATGAAATGCAATACATTACATCCCAAAATAAAATAATTTAAGTGATATAAAAGAAATCATCTTGACTTCTTAATTTTTTTGTCTGTGTTTATAATTTAAAAAGTTCTCTTTTTAATTTAGCTCTTAGTAGCCAGTGTTTAATTACCGTATAAAAACTGGCATATAATAATGATTAGAAGGTTGACAATGTGAAAAAAAAATGAACCAAGAATGAATTGCTAAGTATTATTAAAATAAAATTGAAGCTAATTTTGCTCTAAATTTGACAAGAGCTTTCTTAACAAATTAAATATATTGGATTTGGGTTTTTTTGCACTTCTTTGAACATATCCAGCACAAAATATTGTATTTGATAGAGGAGAAATATTAAAGAAGAGTTCCTCTTGACCATTTAGTTTAGCAAAGCTTTTACCAAAGGAATTTTCCATTTTAGCTAGCGTATTTTGACTTTCTGTGGCTTATATATATATATTTTTTAAGTGAGTGGAGAAATGGAATGGTTAGCTGGATTATTCAACCCTCAAATACTGTTTCACTCTTAAGTTCTGCAGATACATATTGCTTCTTGCAGTACTTTCCTGATGTTCCTTCACATCTTTGTCTTTTCCGAGACGTAAGTGATTGCTGGTAATTTCAGCCCTCTGGTGCTTTGCCTGTGTCTCTAGTGTAGTAGTGATGCCATCTCAGTGTGATTGTACCTGTCTGCCTCTGGGACTACAACTGGTTGTAATAGCCTTGTAGAAAGAGACAACATGTTGCATTTTCATTTTTTGTTTCCCCAGTGCCTTGTACCCAGCAGATGTTCAGCAAATGCTTTGAGACATTACTCTAATTATCGTTTGATTTTATGTTTCACATTGTTGAGAAGCTCTATGTAGCTTACTTGGTCAATCAAAACCCACAAACATCTACTACAAGTTTATTCCATTATCCTGTCTGGCCTTCTAAAGACAGAGCTTACTGTATGCTCTTGATGACCTTTTTTCTGATTTACTTTCAGTCCTGAGCACTAACCCATTTGCTTTCCCTCAAGGTGAGCAAGGAAACAGGGCTGTCATAGGGAGGATTTGGGGGTCATGCCCAGGTGTGGGCAGCCTGATGTAAAGCATCCTGGGAGCTGCCTATATTCCACAGTGGATGTGAGTATAATGCCATGAAGAAAGATATCAGCTGCCTTGAAGGAGGAAAGGAACCAGGGCTATTTGAACTACACTGGTAAAGAGGGAAAGTGCGTGGTGGTGGGCGGTTTGCAGATTGCAGAGGAGAGGGCGGAGATAGAGCTATGAACTGAATGGCCGCAAGAATCTCAATCTCAGAAGCATTTTGAACATGAAGTTTCTGGCAGCACACAGTGCTCGTGTTGCAGGGTTACCCAGGTGTGAGAGAGGTGGGGAAGAAAGGAAAAGAACCTACTGGGAGGCCAGGAGACAAAAGTAGAGTGACTTGAAGTACTTTCAGGGCAGCTCTACTGGCAAGAGAGTTAAGAAGTGTCTTGCTGTGGTGACTGGTGCCTTATAGTTAAAATCCTTGTGAATAGGATTATTTTTTCTCCTAAAACAGTTACTGCTATCCTAGGCCTTATACAGTTAGGCTAGCCTGAGGCATACTAAGTTAGTTAAAATATTTCTAGCATTAGAAACAATGCTTTGGGGTTTACTTGGTACAGTGTTGCAATTCAAACCTGATACAGGTTTTTTTTCTTACATTTGGCATCTTCCAGCTGTATAAGTGGTGAAATGAGGATGCTGACCATAACCTTAATTCCCCTATGAAATCAAGATTGAGTTTTCAGTACATTAAAAACAATCCAAGACTTGGCTTCTTCTGAGAATTGTAATCATATGCAGAGAAGTCATAAGTGGTTGTTAATGAGAATGTAAAAGGGTAATGTTAGATGTTTTTGATCAGGAAGGTGTATTCAGACCATTTCCTGGGGATATGAATAATCCTGATGGATTTCAGAGTGCAAATCATGACATTACTTTTAGGACATGGCCAAGGGTGAAGAGATACATCATGGAAGCATTATGCCACTGACAGAAATGTTAAGATATTTCATGGCTCTTGGCCCAGTTCAAAAAATCAGCCAGCATTTTTCTTTTTCAGGAACTGCTCAATACCAAATGGTTCTCCAGCTGATTGGAGCACCAGGGCTATCAAAGCACCCAATTCCTGCTGCCCACACCCAGCTTACTCTTTGGGATCACATGATTAAAGCCAGGAAAAATGCATGATTACTCCAAAACAGCTATAGAGGGAACTGTGTAATGTTCATTTTCTATTATAGAAAAATGAGAGGATAAGTAAGAATAAAGAAGTAATGAATTTTCAGAAAGGAATTAGGGGAAAAAGGATAAAGGAATATCAAATACATAGGCTTGCACAGATCACAATGGGTTTACGTTATGTAAAATAAATGTGAAGACTTGAGTTGATGTAGATTGGTGAAAAAGATAGCAGTGGAGTGGTACCGTTGAGAAAGACTTTATTGGCATTGAGTGTAAGGGATGTGGAACCAAGGGGAACAAGTATCATCTTAATTTGACAGGCATAGAGGCAAAGGAGGAAGGCTTCCCCTCTGTTTTTTGAAGCTTCCCTGAAAATGATCTTACAATGGGCAGATTAATAGAAAAGGCATACAAACTTATTCAATGTGCATGGGGGAAAAATCACAGGAAAGTGATCACTCAATAACCCAATGGGGTCCAGATGCTTATTTACTCTTCTTCATAGGGAAAGGTGAGATGGGGAGAATATGGCAATTTCAAGAGCAGTAAATAATTTTTAGGGGGAGTGAATGAGCCAAATGTCCAGACAAAGATTAGGAAATAATTCTTTTTGTGCATTAAACAGACAATACTTTGGGACAAAGTTCACCTGGGCCCTGGGTGTGGTGTTTAATTTTTAGTCTCTTCCTCTATGATATGAATTTAATCTTCTCTGATTAATGAAATTTTAGGGAGGGGATCAAAGCTAATTGCATTTCTCATTGGTGGATCTAGTTTCCAGGTAGATAAGGGAACCCAGAGAACAGTTTCATCCAGTGCTTTTGGAGAGAAAGAATCAGAGACAGGAGCAGGGTTGTTTAGAGAGACCTTGAGGCTGCTTCTTTAATTCAGCATGTCAGAGTGCCATATTTCAGGGTATTGTTTGCTGAGCTACAACACAGGCAAGAGGATTCCTTAACCCTGTGGACTTGTAGACATCTTTCAAAAATTATGAAAGATGAATGTTGAAAATAGTTGGGAGGAAATTCATTCATTCATTCACTCATTCAGCAAATGTGTATGAAATGCTTTCCATATGTCAGGCATGGTACTAGAAACACAAATAAGACGTGGCACCCAAACTCGGGAGACTTACGATTTACAAGAAAGATGGGAATCATAGGTGAACAAAGGCAGTTAAGGGGAACAGATGAATAAGGGCAGTTAAGGGGAACACTAAGATGGAGACACAAAGGAGATGGAAAAGAATAAACTCAGGTTCTCTCTGTGAATTGGAATCATATTTGCTGTAGCTCCTTGTCTAATTTTTTGAGAACTTGTCTGTTTTTCTATTCGTGTGGCACACCCATGTGTTTTATCACTTTGTCACTAAGTAAGAAAGATCAATTTATACAAAATAATGTAAGACTTTATAGAACAAAGCAAATAGATGAATAATGATGGTGTAGAATCTCTCTGTTTAGCTCTTGTATATTTGACATATACTTACCTGAAGTTACTTAGAAAAACCTACATCAGAAAAACAAATGTAATTTATTCTGCAGTGTCATTATATGGTAAATGCTTAGGAAATCTGGTTAGAAAAGTGTTTGCTGATGAAGTGCAAATTCTTCTATATTAATATATCCTCATTTATTCCTTGTTGTATATGGGGATGAGAATGAAGAGCAAGGTCTTTAATTTCTTTTGTAAATGCTATAAAATGAGAAGATATTTCAAATTACCTAGAGTCACATAATTTGTCATTGGCTGATTAATAGTTCAGACCTGGCCATCTGATTCTGAAGCCAGGGCCCCAAACTACTAATTGGATCTTTCTACTCTGTGACCTTTGTAAAGTCAAGACCTGTGTAGTAGCCATACTCTTAAGGTGCTTCAAATCTTCTATACAGCATGACAAAGTTTCAATACAGAGATATATTCATCTCTGATTTTCTCACAGCATGCAGCAGTCTTTGCATTGCCCAGGGCATAATCAATATTTTTCAACTTGAATTCATGCTGATGTCAAGTGGAGGTGAATCTAAATTGGGAGATACTTCTCTTCCCCTCTTGGCTCATTGTGCCTTAGTGTTCCATTTTTCTCTACCTGGGAGTATCTAGAATTATGTGGCAATATTGAGAGAACCTAAGAAAAATCAATCAAACAAACAAACTCAGATCCAAACATTTAGGCTGAACATTTTTAAGATTTACTAAATCATGTCTCCAAATCTCTTCTCCTAGTGAAAGGTAGCTGAAGAATAGACCGAAGTAGCTGTTCTCACATGAAGGGGAACCCACTCTACTCCAAAGGCTGGCATTCAAGAAGGGAGTGCTCTTTCCAAGAGCGCAGGGCTCCAGGGAAGACCATGAGCATTCTACCCAGTAGCGTCACACTTAGGATCCCAGTCACAGGATGGTGGAGGAAGCCACCACCCATCCTCTCTAGTTCAGTCTTCTGAGTGGTGCAAGGAAATCCTCCAGACATACACCTTGCTAGGTCATTGCTAGCTGCTGCTAGACTCTTTTGCAGTGAAAGGAACTCTCTCTCACCATGCAGCTGCCTCCTTTCTTTCTCTTCATGTTGATTCAAAGCCAGGATCCTTATAACGTGCTACCTCTGTTCTGCGAGGCCACCCTGAAATTCTACTCCTGTAAACCATGTGGGATGGACTTGAGACTTCTTTTTCCTACAGATGAACATTTCAAATATTTTCAGACAAGATGATTAAGTCATTTTCCAGCTTGCCTTTTCCAGACAAGCAGCCCTAGTTATATGACATGCTCAACTCTGAATGCTTCCCCTTGGAATTGGGTGCCCGGCACTGCGGATGGCAGTTTGGTGGGATATGATCTGAAGACGGTGGGGGTCTAATTTTTAAACCTAAAATTGCATTAATTGAATAGTCATAATTTGAAATGTCTGAATATATTGGAAAAGTAGTTCCTAAATTAGGGGAATGAGTTATTTGGAGGTCACAGAGACAGGCAAGAGCCCAGAATTTTTTAGCTCTAACTCATATCCTGTCCGGGAGTCACCTTGCTGAATGTCTTGTTAATGATAGGTTGGCATGCCGCTAGCAGTCTCAGTCATTCTAGAAATTAGTACTGATAAAGCCATTTTAACACTTCAAAAGAAAAGTGATTACAGAATATTATTATTTTAAGGCTACAATCGATAAGCTGGTGGGCATTTTCTCTTTGTGGTTTCTGATTTCTCTGAAATCCCATGAGTATAAAGAATGTCTCAGGTGGTCAAATCTTCAATTTTTTCTTTATTGTCATAGCAACTAAGTCTGTTTTTACTGCTCAAATTAGTTAATCAATTGTGGTCTCTGATTTATGCTGTTTGACAGCTGCCATCCCTGAAGATTACTGGCTCTTTGTTCTTCTTTGGCTAATAAGTGCCCCTATTAGAAGACAGTCCTCCCAGATATAATATACACTGAATTATCTGAAGGACTCCTTCAGTATGTGAGTCTGAGATTTCATTGCAGTATAATTAACATGAATAACAGTTAAGGCCATGTTTTCCCCCATTGTATGTTATTGATTAAGAAGTGAAACAAATACACAATTCCCAGTTCTCTGGAATAGGTCATATACTTTATTTCTGTAGTAACCAAATATTCAAAATGCAAGTCAAGACATTAGGTCAGACAAAAGAAAAAAAAAAGAAAAAGACTGTGCTTTTTCCCCCAATAGTTAAATTTATCTACATTGAGTCTTTCAAATGTTATAAAAATAAAAGCATATTTAGCTACACTGTTAGTTAATAGACTTCATGGAATAGAATAAAAGAACTGCGGATTTGAGCTTCTCTATATTTTTTGTAGTGGACTGGTATTAAAATATGTTTTTTACATGTGTTCTCTCATAGAGAGTTAACTACTGTGGTTCATTCCAAATTCCATCTTAATTGTCTTTAGTAACTATTCATTTTATGAGTTTATCTTCAGTTTCATTTGATTTCCTTCTCTGTTTAGCTGTTTTCACTTTGTTGGTGTAGGTCAAATGTGAAATGATTATCCTTTGCTGTTTTATATAGGATCTATTTCCATCAGCTCCTCAATTTATTGATTTGTATCAAAATTATCATTGGAAAGATTTAATTGGCCCCCAAATATCACTTCTAGTATTATATAATCCACCCATCCTCATGGAGTTTCTATGCTGTACTGAAGACTTTTTTAATGCATCACTCTTTTGAGTCCTAATTCATGGACTGTTTAATTGCTGAGCTTATGAAAAAGAAATGTAAGTCACAGACCTACTTGAAAACTCACCTTTTTGAGTACCTCCTTAGTTTACAATGCCCTCTGTGCCTTGCATGTTTTACTTACGTAGAATGTATGAGTTATGGCTCCAAATTTCAATTCTGTCATAGCCTTATCAACAGCAACACAAGGGCTACCTCTGTATAATAAGGGCCTTCATTTCTAATCAGCATCAATATATTAGGTTTGCTCAGTTTGCGTATCTAGAAACCTATAGCCAGGTGGGCAGGAATAGCAGACTGTCTGCAGTGTGTCATATTTGCAGTCTACAAATCAGGGCTTGTTAACTTGCGTGCAACCAATTATAGCATGACTGTGCTGCAACATAATCCTCAGTAAGTCAATTACTGCAAGAGAATTCTCCACTATAAAGAATGAAAACTATGAGGTTTCATACCTCCCTGCCCTTTTTGCTCCTAACTTGCCTAATTGAAAGTCTATGGCTGAAATATTCAGACTTTTCTCATCCAACTGTAGAGCCTCTACACCTACAGTGGGACTCATGGACTGTCAGAGGCACCTACCTGGAGATTAAGGTACTATGACCTTCACCCCACCTCAAATAAATCTTTGTATGCAAGATATGTGTTAATGGGAAAGTTTGAATAGATTATTTTATATTGGATATTCTTTTGTTATGCTGAATAGTTTTATAATCGATATTATTCTTCTAAGACTACCACTGATCAGTTTTTATTAATTATATAAAAACTAGTGGAATAAACACAATAAGATTCACCATAGGTTTTGGCTGTACCTTTCTCCACCTCAGTTTTCACAGTGTATAAATTAACAATGAACAAAATGGTTTCATTGTAGGATTGATGGTAGGGGAAATTGATTCATACAGGGTTGAAATAATTTGACCAGACTCATACCAAACATATAAATGAAGGGAGGGCCATGAGCATTTGCTAGTTGATTCTGTACTCTTGCCATGGCCCAGAATCTTTCTAACCATCTTTCAATCTGGGCTGACAATAGTGATGAAGCCCATTTCCTGTCTCTGCCAGAGATCGCCTTATGGGTGAAGCAGAGGAAGACTACAGCCATGTGGTTCCCTTGGGATGCTGGTTTTTCTTGGGAGCTGCTTTTCTTTCCTGAACATGTTCATGGCACCCTTACTGGAGAACTGCAGAGCATGAGTTTGTATGATTACAGCCTGGTTTGACTAAGCCTTTTCCTTGAAGTTAACCATGGTAGCACCCCCAGCCCCATCCTGAAGAATGAATCCAAGCTTCTCAGGGGCAATTTTCACCTTGTTCCCATAAAACTTAAATTCCTGAGGCTTTTTGAGGGTCACAATAACATAGGAAAGGACATCACTGGAACTTGGAATCACGCAGACTTGAATTTGACTCTTGCCTCTGCCATCTACTGCTATGGACTTGCCTGGCTTTGTTTTCTTATCTGTAAAACAGAGACAGGAATGTCCACTGCCCACTTCACAGAGTGAGAGCATAATGAAAAGCACATGGCTTGGTCTGTGGCATTTATTTGTTGCTTAATACAGGTTTGTGTACTTTCCTTAAAAGCCCTTGAATGATATATAACTTTATAGGGATAGGATAACAGAGTTTGGACATATTTGTAGAAGGAAATGACTTTAAACATCTTGACAATTATGTGAGTGAGAGATTATTTGCAGTTTGCTAACATTTCCTAAAGCTGTGGTGTGTGAGATACAGTAACACACACATTTTTTTTAAAAAGGCAACCAAAGCAAAGGAATTTTAACTAACTGTAGTCTATCAAGGCCGCATGGTTTTGAAGGAGCAAGGCGTGGCTGTAACAATTATTGTGGTGACATTTTGATAAATAAATCCTTAGAGGGGAGTGTTTCTGAGAGTTGAGCTGCCTCTTCTTCTTCTAAAGGTGGTGTTAGCAGTGTCATCCCCAGCCTTTCTGAAGAGAGACCTAATAAGAGAAAGGGAATTAGTTGCCAAGTGTCTGCTCTGTCCATAAAGAGTTAGAGAATTTGTAGTTCAGTGAGAGGAGACTGGAAGCTGTCGGGGGCAGGAGACCCAGTATAGTCAGCCCCACCTCTGCTAAGCACTGCCCCAAGATGAGAGCTGACTTTGAAACATTCCCAGATGACAGACTCAGCCACAGGGCAATTTTTTTAAAAGTGAATCCTAGTTTACTCTTCTGTCTTTGTTGTGAGAGATTTCTAACCCTAAAGAATTCAGGAATTTAAAAAAATAGTGATAGCTGATGACATGGCAAATGCCTGAAGTAGGCTCATATTTAGAGAAGAAGAAATTCCAATGGGATGTACCAATGTGTGCTGGGCTGAGACTGTTTAATGTAAATACTTCAGCAGCAGGTTTCTGGGTAGATTTTTATTTTGACTTTCCCAGCTGTCCCTTCACCTTCACCCTTTTTGGTTCCCTTCCCCAGGTATAACTAGTTAAAGGTAATGTTTTTTTTTTTTTCCTTTTGGGCATAGACTAGCCTTAGCATCTCTGAATATAAATCATCTTTGATAATGTCTCAGCTGTCAGGAGAAACTTGCTTAAGGGGTGATGATTTGTGATGATGTTAAAGTTCTCCAGTTTGTCTGTGGACTATGGAACTAGACTCCTCCCCTATCTGCCCTTGTGAATGTAGCGGTAAACATTATACAGATAGTGCTTATACACTGCTAGTGGGAATGGAAATTAGTTCAGCCACTGTGGAAAGCAGTTTGGAGGTTTCTCAAAGAGCTTGAAACAGAATTACCATTTGACCCAGCAATCCCATTACTGTGTATATACCCAAAGGAATATAAATCATTCTACTAAAAAGTCACATGCACACGTGTGTTCATCACAGTACTGTTCACAATAGCAAAGACATGAAATCAACCTAAATGCCCATCACTGGTACCCTAGATAAAGAAAATATGGTACATATACACCATGGACTCCTATGCAGCCATAAAATGGACAAGATCATGTCCTTTGTAGCAACATGGATGGACCTGGAGGCCATCATCCTAAGCGAATTAATGCAAGAACAGAAAAACCAAATACTGCATGTTCTCACCTCTAAGTGAGAGCTAAAAATTGAGTAAACATGGACACAAAAAGGGGAACAATAGACATTTAGGCCTACTTGAGAGTGGAGGGTAGTAGGAGGGTGAGGATTGAAAAACTACCTATCAGGTATTATTCTTATCACCTGGGTCACAAAATCATCTGTATACCAAACTCCCGTGACACGTAATTTACCCATGTAACAAACCTGCACATGCAACCCCTGAACCTAAAATAAAAGTTGGAAAGGAAAAGAAAGAAAAAAACACACACAGATGAAAGGACATCTTGTTTTGAAGCACTGGCAGAAGCACAGAGCAAGTCTTTTCTCTCTATTAATATTTTCAAAGAGCAAATGAAATGTCTGCTTCAAGGGAGCTGGTTAACTCCTACATAGAGCATCTGTTAGGAGTTCAAGTCATTAAGGAGCATGACTCTCAAAATAGCCAACACTGTTTGCATTTGTTTTGCCATCAAATACTGTTTATTAAGTATGCACACATGTTCTGGGTTCTGTACCAAGTAACTTGAAAGAACCCACTATTTCTCTTTAAGAAATCATAATTCAGAATTGCTAAGAAAGGGATGCTGTGAATCCTGGGCCAGCTTCTTGTTTGGGTTGTTTTCTGTTCTCTTATAAGCTTAGACCAATGCTCAGGTTGTGTCAAAAGCACCTTTAATATTTCCACCATAATTAACCATTTCCACTATGGTTCTTATTGTGTCGCCTCTTGAGACTAAGGAAAGGATTGGAGTTCTTATTGAGTAATTTGGTCAGAGCTCTTTTAATTATCTTACTTTAGGTAATAAACTATTGTAATCTTGAACCTTAACTTGTATTAAGGTGGATGTGAGCTTTGCTCTTTCTTGAGCCTGTCATGTTTTATGGGTTGTATCAAGTAAACTGCTAAGCATCCTATGGTGTGAGCTTTTTGGTTGAAACACTTGCTAATTTGCAGAGATCAATTAGTCATAGCACGAGAAGAGAGATTTCTATAGATATTCAAGGCATTAATTAAATTTTGTAAAGTAAGTTAAGAAGGGGAGGGATTAAGATACAAAGACATACATCCTTTTTTTAAAGAAAAGATCCTCTTATTCCACATCCTTTGTAATAATTGTGGAAATCTAGAAGAGTTGTAAGGTATGCTGATATGTCAACACCAGTTAGGATATTTTCCAACCTATTTTTAGTGATTTCTTACACATCAAAATCCCTGCTAAAATGAGGCACATTTTTCTGAAGGTGTTTATGTTTTAGGTTGCTGGAGTTTTTGTTGTTGCCACAAATAATTATCCCTAAGGTCACATAATCATGTTTATAGCTTCAACTTTGTGGGACCCTCCGGCTGTCTTGTCAGGCTGAGTTTTAAAATTCCAAACTGAATTGCAAAGACATGACATTAGGGAATGGGGAGATAAATAAGAGTGTATAACCAAGAAACATGTTGTATCCCAAATGTTTAAATTCCCATAGGAAAGAAAGTCTTGCTTTCAAGGACTAATATTGGAGGATGGAACGGTCAATAGTTGTTTCTCCTTAATGTTAAAGTATTGAAAATTACTGACGAGTCAGCTACCTTCCAGCTGGCCCAGATCCTGAGCAGGGTGGAACCGCTTGTGGCTTTGTGTCCCTGGCAGCAGGCACAGTGATCAGCCTTCAGCATGGTCTCAGGTTTGTTGGAAGGGAGAAAAAGAAGGGAAGGAGAGAGAAAGGAAAAACCATGAAATAGAATTAAGGGAAGGAAGGAAAACAGGAAAGAGTAAGGGAGAAAGAAAAGGGAGTGAAATAAATGGAACTGGAAAACTGGTTTGTTAACACACATACACAATACACACGAGCACACACATAACACACACACACACACACACATTAAGGAACGTTTCCAGCTGTTACTGACAGACCTGGAACCAGAACACAGGCAGGTCTTTATAATCTATATCCCTCTTGTCCCTGTGCTTCATAGTGGGAGGTCATTTCATGGGCATTTTGAAAGCCTTGAAGAGAATTATTAAAATGTATAAATTGAAAGTCCTTGGAAGGGAAACCATGCCTTAAATTGATGTATTTACATTTGAGAGAGCCAAGTAAGATTTTAAAAGGCCCCAGGAAGGATACAGTTCATAGAAGGAAAAAAAAGTGTGTTGCAAACATTTGGAAGGTAATTCTTCAAGTTATTTCTTTGGTATTTCCTTACAATATTTTAATTTTACAACAAAATAATATTGGCAGTCTCATGTCTCATGTTCCCATCCAAATGTGGACTTCCTAACCCTCTTTTTTTTTTCTTTCCTCATTTGTAGTTACTTTTTCTCTGTCCACGCATTGTACCTGGTGTCTGACTCTGACTCTGCTTGCCTTTTTTTTTTTTTTTTTTTTTTAGGCAGGGTATTGCTGTATTGCCCAGGCTGGAGTGCAGTGGCACAATCACGGCTCCCTGCAGCCTCTCACGGCCTCAGGTGATCCTCCCATCTCAGCCTCCTGAGTAGCTGCAACTACACATGCAGACCACCATGCCTGGCTCATTTGTTTGTATTTTTTGTAGAGAAGGAGTTTTGCCATGTAGCCCGGGCTGGTCTCGAACTTCTGACCTCAAGTGATCCACCCACCTCAGCCTCCCAAAGTGCTGAGATTACAGGCATGAGCCACCGCGCCCAACTTGCTTGCTTTCATTGACCTCAACATTCTTTCTCACATCTCTTGTTTTCCTGGGTGTGTATCCATTTGTATTGCTCACTTCTTCCTCTGTTTTTCCCGTAACCTCTTTTCTTAGCCTGTACTTTTCTACTATTTTGCTTTGTTTTGTTTTGTTTTTTGGTCAGCTATTCTTTCTCCTGGTTGGCATTCCTCTCTCTCATTTTCCTCTTTAGCTCTCTTTCTTCCATTCTTTACCCCTCCCATCCTCTTCTCTCGCCTTCTTCAAGGTTTACTAATGGCAAACTGTTACAGGATGAAGCTATTTCTCCATTGTGTGATTGAATGTACCCAGAATCAGCTGTTATTATTGTCTTACAGGTAATAATACTTTTCCCAAAAATATAATAAAAGCTCCTAGATGATATTCATAGTGGTGAAAGGTAGTTTCTTTGGGCTAGACTTGACATTTTAGGATCTGGATTTCTGATCACTCTTTTCTCAAAATCTTAATTTCACTGTATTACTCTGTGGCCATTTTCTATGTTCTTTTCTATATGAACAGGCAGTGGATAAATAGGAACATTTATGTAATTTTTACTTTTATTTATTATTAAGGTATTATTTTATACAGTACAATTCACCTATTTTAAGGGTGTGGCCTGAGGAATTTTGGCTATTCAATTGTTTAGCCACTACCACTATCAAGATATACAACAGTTTCCTCATCGTAAAAAGTCACCAAGTCACCTTCTCCCTTTACCACATACTGATTTTTGTCATTGTGGTTTTGCCTTTGTGCAAACAGGAATAGATTGCAGAGTCATATGGTAAATGTACTTTTAATATTAAAAGAAATTGCCATACTGCTTTCCCAAGTACCTGTACAGTTTCACATTTTTACTAGCAATGTATGAGAGATCTACTTGCTCCATATCCTTTCCAGCACTTGATATTGTGAGCCTTTCTGACTGTAGCCAATCTAGTAGGTGTGTAGTAATATCTCATTGTGATTTCAATTCACATTTCCCTAATAACTAGTGATGCTGAACTTCTTTTCACGTACTTATTGCCCATCTGTATACCTTCTTTTGTGCAGTGTCTGTTCAAATCTTTTGCTCATTTTTAGATTGTCTTCTTGAATTGTAAGAGTTCTTCGTATGTTGTAGACACAAGCTATTTGTTGGACATATGTATTGCAAAGATTTTCTCCTAGTATGTTGCTTGTATTTTTGTTAACTGTGTTTTTTCAAATATAAGATTTTTCATTTTGATAAATCCATTTTATCATTCTTTTCTAATTTGTGGTTAAGAAATCTTTGTCTAATTTGGCCGAGTGCTGTGGCTCACGTCTGTAATCCCAGCACTTTTGGAGGCCAAGGCTGGCGGATCACTTGAGGTCAAGAGTTCGAGACCAGCCTGGCCAGCATAGTGAAACCCCACCTCTACTAAAAATACAAAAAAAAATCAGCCGGGTGTGGTGGCTCATGCCTGTAGTCCCAGCTACCTGGGAGGCTGAGGCAGGAGAATGGCTTGAACCCGGGAGGCGGAGGTTGCAGTGAGCCGAGATCGTGCCATTGCACTCCAGCCTGGGCTACAGAGAAAAACTCTGTCTCAAAAAAAAAGAAATCTTTGTCTAATTCAGTATCACAAATATTTTTTCCTGTGTTTTCTTCTAACATTTTAGCTCTTATGTTGAGATTCATAATTCATTTAAACTTAATTTTTGAATGCAGTCTGAGGTTCTTTTGTATTTTTCCATACAGATATCTAGCTGATCCATCACCATTTGTGAAAAAGTCTATCTCTTCTCTCATTAAATTTCCTTGGCATCTTTGTCAAAAATCTATTAGTATGGTGGATTACATTAATTGCCTTGCATTACTGGGATAAACCCCACTTTGTCATAATATATTGTCCTAAGTATATATTGTTGCATTCAATGTATTAATGTTTTGTAAAGAAATTTTTTTTGTTTAATTTCCTTCAAGCCAGGAAATACATTGATCTCTTGACTTTTCCCAATTTATCAAAAGTGAAAATCTGTATTTCTGCTATCTAATATCAGCCTTTTACAGATTTGGGAGTAAAGTCAAATCCTTGAATAGTTATTTTCTAAACAATCCTCTGAAATTTGGAAGAACGTATACATTTATCTCCAAAAGAGTCAATTTTCTGCCAGTCTGCAGATCATCACCAGGAAGACGTGGCCCAGATTGGTTAACAGGCATAAGAAACTGACAGTTGTCTAGATGTGAGTCCAAATAAGTTAGCGATGGCTTTTGCCCTCAGGAAGATTGTGTCCTTCTCTTGCTTGCTACTAGATTGTTTGTATTTCCTTGTTAACCACTCTGAGCAACACATTCCAGCTCTTATCACTTCCAGCCTCTGGCAGTGAAAACTGTAAGAGTCAATACATTTGTGTCCTGTTTAGATGACAATGATATGGATTTCAAGTAAATGTATGTGTTTCCGTATTCGTAACATGGTTCATCTGAAATTTAATCAAATTTCTGATTTTTTTGTTTCTTATGTGTTTTGCTCATGCAAACAACATAGGCTGTGTGACTTTAATGTGGTTAGAAAAAGCAAGTTCTTTTCTCTGCTGTCTCACATGGTAATCTTATTTGCCTCTGATGACTGGAGCAGATGAAGTAATCGCTTCGCAGCATTTGATAAATACATTACATTAACTGTGAGAAGCAACAAGAGACTCAAAAGCCTTGTTCCCAAGTGAAATAAAATCAGGTTATCGTCCTCATAAGGCATTTCTCTTCCTTAGGCTTCTGAGCAGGAGTCATCGGTGCTGTGCTAAGTGTCTGCTCTCTCTAGAACTAATGAAACTCTTGGCAGTTTAGAATAAAGGTCATTATTTTTGACAAAATGGAAGATGGGATTTGGTATTCAAATGATTTAGGTATTTTTATGCCAAAAATATTGATGGTATGTGGAAATAAAACCACACCTTTTCTCCTTTGATGGGAGCAGTGTGTATCTTTATATTCCGTTATTTCAGAGCATGCTGTGAAATTTCAACTTGTTCACTCCCTGTGTTCTTCCATGACTAACCCAGTTTGCAGGTCAGGGTGAGGGGTTGCCGCTGGCCCGGCTGTAGCTGCTTTAGGGGCAGTGTTCTGCATGCTCTGGGTGCCCAGAACATTTTGTTAAATGATTTAAACATGAAACAGCTGAAACCACTTGACTTGGTTTTTTTTCGAGGGAGTTGGAGGCTTCTAAACAACAAAACTTTATTTCTCACAATTATGGAGATTGGGAAGCCCATGACCCATGTACAAGCAGATTTAGTGTCTGGTTAGGGCCCATTTTCTGATTGAAAGACAGCTTCTTCTCCCTGTACCCTCACAGGGTGGAAGAGCACTTGACTTTTATTGACAGAATCTCCAAAGTGAAAATAATAAAAGTAAAAAAGTGAAGGACACTCTACAATCTACAATAATATAGTAACATTTATTTTTCCAGATGAGCTTAAAATGTCAGCAATTATATGCATTGTGACCTATTGGATAAAAATGCTGTATCTCCCCTCCTTAAATGTATCAGTAGGAAGACAAAAATGATGAATATGTGTAATAATAAATTCATTCTATCCACAAAAGGCAGCTCTTTAAAGCACTAATGATAATTCAGTGGTGCTAAAATGGAATTACCGAAAGACCTAAGTACCAAAACCGAACCCAGCTCTTACCCAGGCATCCTTTGATTACAAATGTTAAGGAAACGTTAGAGAGAAGAAATTGGAGTGTCACCAACCCAGAAGATTAAATGGTGTTGGATTGTATTTTAAAGTATTAACTACAGGTTTTCATCATCTTAGTTTCATTTTTCTGGATTATTAACCTGTCCTATAGAAATAGAATACGTTATAATGAGACAAATTAGAAGATTATACTGGTAGTTTGAGATCTAATATTCCTTAAATTCTCCATTTTTCTTGAGAATCAGAAATCAGCTCTTGATTATCCCCAGGGATGAAGGGAAACTGGGTTGGACCATCCAAAACAATCAATAATTCTGAAATCAATTGCATTTGCCTAGGGGATGCAATAAAAGAACCCAATCGAAGTGTATCTTAGGAAGTCCATGTATACACTCAAAACCCCTCAGCCTGACCTTGACTTTGGCCTTATCCCATTGCTCTCAGGTGGCCAGTGGGCTAGAACTGTATTGAAGAGAAGGTTAGATTCTTCTTTTCCTTAACCATCTCACACATGACTTGCTTGTTGAATTCTTTCTCCAGTCATGATACACATTGCAGTAATTTGTCTGTCTTGTTCAACTCACACCCATGCTGTTGAGTTAAAGAACAAATGAATGGACTACCTGCTCAGGGAAGGCAAGGGACTCACTTCATATCAGGTAGTTAGTCATGAGGTAGAAGCAGAAACACTCCCTTACCAATAGCGTGGCCTGATTTTCACTTAGCTGCTGCTTCTATCAGTCTGGATTCCTTAGCTGGGGTACTAATACTTGCCTTGCCAATGTTGAATATTTTTATGAAATTTAAATGAGATAATCAATGTAAGTTTTTAAAAATCTCAACATTACAAAACATGACACAAAGTATTTTATTTGCTTTTTGAGATAAACGGTTCTCTATTTTTACGCAAAAGGTACTGCATGAGTTAAATTCCCATCATGATATACTTCAAGGCTACTCACAATAGAAATACTGCATAAGCCTAAAATTGATATAGCTTCATTCGTCCTCTTAATTTGCCTGATGCTACCTTTTATTTTATTTTATTTTTTGCTCAAATGTAAATTCAATGAAATGTTGCTTATTTTATTTGAATAAACTAGGCTTATTTTCAGCCGTAACTGCCATGCCATCACTTAAATGTAGTTCTTCAAGTAAAGCCAGTGAAAATGTATTCTATTAGGTGGAAGAATGACCTCAACTCTCAGGGTAAGGCCAAAAAAAGAACGGCCTTCTGTGTTCTTCTGTCTGGTATATGCAGGTGAGTGAAGTCAGCAGGCTTCTCTCTATCCCAAGTGTTCATAAAAAGCTTTTGAAAGGTCAGGATTCCAGGGAGGCCTCTTTGTTCCTGGCATCTCAGTTTATTCCAGGCTGCTTCTGGCAAAAGTAGCAATCTCTATCACTATCTCTGGGGGAAGGAAACTGAGACAGATGGACAAAACCAGAGGATGGTACAGAACTATAGAGAACAGAGCCAGCTAAGCAAGAGGAGAGCATTTTAAAGGGAAAAGGACTAGGATGCCCTATTTTTAAATGGAGTGCCTGTCCCAATAATACTATCAATGGATATGTCTGTTTTTCACATCTAAATTTATGCATTGGCCATTATTCTTGAGGCTCTTCCTTTAGCTTGAATTACAGTCTTCAGCATCTTAATTGTGGTGTTTGAATGAGGCAGCAGAAGAGGAATGTGTGTCAGACGCCCGGTGTCTGGGTATCATCATAATGAGCCTAGCAGAGCCCTGCACAAAGTCCTCCTGTCACCCCACATTCCATGTGAGACAGCACTGGGATCTGTGAAGAAAGGGAGGAGCATCTCCCTACTGCTCCACTTTACATTTTTAAGGCATTATCGTAACATGAGCAATTGTGGTTTTACATTTGCATTCACCAAAATGTATGACCCCCCGTCCCCCCTTTCTCTTCTCTAAGTTGAAGGCTTTTATTTCTGAATTTGGTGATTTGTATCAAAACCTGGGCTAACTGGCTTAGTATGTAAGAGTTTCTCTTTGAAGGGCAAACATTTCAAATATTGAGTCCTCCTAGTACTCCATAATCTGGACTGGCTGAAGATTGTTTTTCAGTGCAATGTGCTGTGTTGATTTTGTTTTTCTGTGGAGCCTTGTCTGGATTAAACCTGTGTCCTGTGGATTGCTTCACTTCCCTCTGCAGCCCAGTGGGGAGTGGGACCAGCTGGTGTAATTCTGTTGACCTCATTTAAACTCTGTTATATACTCTTTTTTTTTTTTAACCTTGATGTAGCTGTACATAACAAATTGTCCATAGAAAGTTTTTGTTCCTTTAAAGTGTAGGGTTCCTCTTGGGGCTTGATGAAGATCATATTCATTCAGTTCATGGCCCTGGTCCAAAAATAGTTTTTAAGCTCATCTTATGCACGTGCATGTGCACCCACATGCACACACACACATATTTCCTGTAGTTTTACACTTCTGCTTTCTATAGTTTTATTACTATGCTTACATAGGATTTTTCTCACAATATTTAACAGGAATTACTTGAATATATACTTGAATCTTTAGATCTTTAGGAATATTAGTAAAGGGTGTAACTTGATAATGCTTTAAAAAAGACCAAGAAAGGAGAATCTATTGGGCTCAACCTGCTTTATGAGACTTATTAAAAAGAAAATATTAACAGTAGAGACATATGCTGATAGGACATGTAAGGAATTAAACTATCATTATAAGACCCTTCTTTGTTATAAACATCTTTTATGTACTTTCTAAACATACTACTTTATCTTCTGAATAACATACATTTGAGTTCAAAACAAGCTCATTTAATAGCCAACAATAGTGCGAGTTTGATTTAGTGGCTTTTTGTGAAATAGTTTTCTTTCTTTGGCTAGGTTATGTAAGAGGTTGGCTACAGGCCAATTGTTTCTCAGAAAAGGTTCCCAATGATTATAAACCCTGATCTTCTGAAATCACAAAGCATATTCCCAGCTTGGAAATAAATTTACTTATAATAAAATCATACTGCCAATTGATGTTTTTCCTTTACCCATTGTTAATCACCCAATATCTTAGTTGCTGCAGAATAAAACAAAAGTTCAGGTTTTCTTGTTTTTACCAGAAATATGAACAAACTTAATAGTATCTTCCATTGACTCTGTAAACTATTTTTAATCACATATCTCCCCCTTTCTAAATAAATAAACAAATAAAACGAATCTCATGACTGGGAGAAAAACCTGACAAGTTTCCATTTTAGCTTCAGTGCACATTTCCTGGGCAATCATAAGCCAGCAACTGGTGTTTACAATCCAGCTATCTTCCGGAGAGTAGAAATAAAATATTACCTAGTATTATTGTGAGTTAGAATAAAACTCTTCGTGGTAAATTTGTGGTAATTGAGGGTCCTAATATGTGACCTCTTAAATATCAAGTTTTGGTTTATTATTTTGACTTCTATTGTGACATTAATCACATTTTTCTTTCCAGTTCAGGGTCCCTACTGCTCAGTTACTGTATGTTTATAGTCTAATTTAATTTTATAATTCAGCTAAGTAAAATACTGTATGGGAAAATTATACATATCACAAAATGACTCATAATAACATTAGCTGGAGCCATATGAAATGACTGATATTTGACTGTTCTTGACCTACAGAAACGGAATTCACTTAGTTCAGACCTACCAAAACCCCACTATTTAATGGTTCAAATCAAGAAGCCACCCACTTAGTACACCTGGGTGTACTAGCAGCACCCACTGAGTGTAGGCAAAATCAGCTTGAAGTTCATAGAATCTAAGCATAGATAGATAGAGACACAGATATCTCTTTATATAGCCATATCTAGGCAGATATCTCACACCCACACACCCACATACACATACATATACATATTGTTTTAAGCCTTTTAAATGGATAGCTTTCTAAAATGAATTAGTACTTTTATAACGCATTAAACTGACTAAACCAAACAAAACAGGAACTTTCTGAATGAATCAGACATCAGAATGAACATCAACTCTTCTACTATGAATGCAGTACCATGATGCCAGCAGGACCTATTGAGTTATATTAGTTCTCACTGCAGTATCCCCAGACTATTGTGCTTTTTAAGCTTTTGTCAGTCTTGAGAGATTTTCTATTTTGTCTACTATTGTATCTCTGCTCTCATAGAACCTATAACAAGTACTAACCCCATTTATTTATGGCTTCTAACATTCTTTAGAAATTTAGACTCTTTAGAGATTTAGAAAACAGGTTGCCAAATTTGTAATATTTTTAGGTAAAGCATAAAAGCAAATAATCTGTAAAATTGGTGGTGTATGAGTTTCTCCTCCAAGACAGAGCAAAGAGTTTTATGGCTTGACTTTTGTGACTTGGCTAATTGATTCTCAGTTGTGTTCCAAATATATGAGATTGTCAGCTGAGTATTTGTGGATAAAGGAGATGTTATAAGAAGAAGCCAGGGAAGGTAAGTCTGATGCAGAGCTGTGGAAATCAGCAAACTATTCAATCTTAGTTCGAAATTCCTTTTTTTTTTTTTTTTTTTGCTACTTTCAGAATCATTGGACTCTTAACCGTTGACCTTGGATGGACCTGGCAACTGAGTCACAGATGTTGTGACTTTAACTCTTTAGGTTGATAGCACTCAGTTTTCAGTGTGGGCTCCAGCGGTATCCACAATAATGAAATCTGAACTGCTGAGATGATTTGGCCCAATCTGTGCATCTTTCTTATGTTCTGTCCTGAAAACAAGTTCTATCATATAAATTAAAGGTAAGGCAGTCTGTTGCGTCAATTTGTGCTCATTTTAAATCCCAAACTTTAAACTGTATGTTAACTATTCCACAGTTACAGTATTTTTCAAATGGCAAAATTGTAAATCTACTTCTGTAAATAATATTGTGGGAAAACCACAACAATTGCAATGTTGGAAAGTACTTTTCCTATCAATACTACTTTTTCATATTTTCTTATTTCATATCCATTCACACCCTTGACCAGGACAAATCAGGACATTTTTTATTATAACGCTAACCTTTTATAACCGTATAAGTAAATATTACTTTATTAATTTGTCAGATTTAGAATTAGGTGTTAATTCTTTGGTTTGCCATTTAAGTACATTTTACACATGTGTGTTTAGTGCATATTCCAAGTAACTGTCATGAAATGTAGTGAGGAATATCACTGGTCATTCATAACAGAGGGTCAGTTTACAGTTGATGTGGACGTCTGTATCTGTGAGTGCTGGAGGCCCACGCAGCAGAGATGCACTGGAAAAGCTTCCCCCCGGCTTGTGAGGCCAGTAGCACCTCCCTTGCCCTATTAAAGCTGCAGACTAGCAATAAGTTTCCATTTGTGCATTGACATGGTTGGGGCAGTTTTAGAAGGTCTGACAGCATTGAGATTAGCTCCCCAGATTAGATGACTTCTAATGCATCCGCTCACATTGTTTTGCCAGCTTTCAATTGGCCAGGTTCCCTAGTTAAGTTTCTTTCATTGCAAATCTAATCCCCTTTACAAAGTAGAATATTACTCTTAGTTTTGTCCTGAAATAAGCACATTAAGTAATTCATTATAGTCTTCCAGTAAATGGTTCCTGTTATAGGCATTTTAAATATTTCCAAATGATCTTGTTGGATTAACATCAGTAAATTAAAAGTGTATTTCACCTGTCTGAATTTAGAGTTCTCTCATGAATGATGGTTTGGACAACCAAAAGTTCTGTTAAAAAGAATTGTAGGCATGTGATTTCTGTTAATGAGGCTTTTCCATGTTTAAATCTAGAACTACCACCAGACCTGATCATAGCAATTTTGTACATTAAGCTGTACATTGTTTACAGAAAATGAAAGTAGAGATACAAAAATGATTAATTTCTCTTGTGCCTAATGTCTGCTCTTTTCATAATTATATAATTTAGCCAATGTGCTACATTCTTTAGATAATCTTGTTCCCACCTCTTTAAAGAATCCTTCTCTATTTTGCAAACTTCCCCACTTTCCTACCTGATGAATAAATGTGCAGTACAGACAAAGCTCCTGCATAGAAGCAGGTCGTGTTCTATAATGTATTTGTTTGGACCTCAGAATATTTTATTATGATATGTACGATCTGAGGCCAACAGACAAGAGCATATTTAACACAAAATGTACTCTGAATAACAGTGGTGTCAAACTGAGTCATGTTGGAGAACATTATTTCCATGAAAAGTGAGGCTTCCAAAAATTTAAATGCAAGCAACAAATCTGCTCTCACTGAAACTCTGTAGCTTTGAGATCTGTGCCTTCCCACCACCCCTGAGAACTGGGAGGAGACTCCCACAGTTCTGAACGTGTGATTGATTTGGCCTGGCGCCTGGCTACAATGAAGGAGATTAGGAGTTTGGGAAGAGGGTAGCACAAATATTCAGGGTCAAGGAATTAGAATGAAGATGGGAGGACTATGTGAAGGGTCTGGATGAGGAAAGAGGAATGGAAGAACATCCCCAGATGAATTCCCTCCTTTTTCCTTATAGTTTCTCCTTATCCTTCCTGTTTCTCACTTTCCAGACTTTTCAAAATTATCAGTAATTTATGAAGGGTGGAGAAGAGCAATGGCCCAAATACTATACTAGGTCGGGGATGGATCTCCCTCTTCTTGCATCCTTCCCTTTTCCTCTCTTGCTGTGTGAGAACTCAACCCTTGAGTGACCTTGGTGCCACTGAGAAGTGGATGGGTAAGGCTGAGCCCTGGGTGCAGAATATACTCCCATGTGTTGTTGAAGAGGCCTGAAGTCCAGTAGCAACAAAAGGGAATTCCTCTTTGAGGCTCTGTGGGCTTGCAGATCTTATCAGTTAGATGTGTAGTATTACTGCTTTTCATTTAGGACACACAGTATCTTTTATGGAGCATTCTCCAACTCAAGAATTCCAGGTCTGATCTTACCAATGGGGTGGAGTTTAATGAATCTGATGAAAAATTGGCAGTTCAACCAGGATCCTCTTAAAGACTTGATTCCTAAGTTAGATATATCAATTTAAAAAAATGTCGTGAAGTATAGGCATTATGAACAGCAAGAGGAAGTTTAAAGAAGATTATAAAAATGTCTCTTATAATTTCATCTATTTGGGGATACTCAAGAGAATCTGCACTGTACTAAATGGGCACACTGAAATTCAGCGCATATTGATCCTTTTGTGGTTCATAAATGTGATGATTGGGTTTCACAGTAATGTGTGAGATGTGCCTTCTTCAGCCTTATTAGGATATTGGCACATTACCCATCTGATATGAAAAAATTCAGTACATATTTAACTCTGTGTTCCTATACAAGGCCAACTTAGATTTGTGGTTTGAAAGGATTTGGGCTCTAATTTGTTCATTTAATAGTCTGTGGCTAATTAACTGAGTTGGTTAGAATTCAGCTCTAGAGAGCTTAAGGTCAAGGGCTCAATTTGCCTGTGGACCAGTTTATCTTTTCTGTTTCATGGTCATCGATTACACTCCTAATCCCTATTCAGGTGACTTACAAAGTTATGTTATTGATTATGAGGGATTGGATATGGACAAATTAAAGCAAAACCTTTACCAGAGCAAATTTATTGCATATAGTTGACAGGTCAAAATGGCATGCCACTTAGTATCGTGAAGTTTGCTATTGGACGGGACCTATCGGCTTTGCCACTTTACTAGAGTACTTTGGGCAATATGGTTTACTTTCCTAAATCTTTTTTTTTTTTTTTTTTTTATACTTTAGGGTTTTAGGGTACATGTGTACAATGTGCAGGTTTGTTACATATGTATCCATGTGCCATGTTGATTTCCTGCACCCATTAACTCGTCATTTAGCATTAGGTGTATCTCCTAATGCTGTCCCTCCCCCCTCCCCCCACCCCACAACAGTCCCCGGAGTGTGATGTTCCCCTTCCTGTGTCCATGAGTTCTCATTGTTCAATTCCCACCTATGAGTGAGAACATGCGGTGTTTGGTTTTTTGTCCTTGCGATAGTATTCCATGGTGTATATGTGCCACATTTTCTTAATCCAGTCTATCGTTGTTGGACATTTGGGTTGGTTCCAAGTCTTTGCTATTGTGAATAGTGCTGCAATAAACATACGTGTGCATGTGTCTTTATAGCAGCATGATTTATAGTCCTTTGGGTATATACCCAGTAATGGGATGGCTGGGTCAAATGGTATTTCTAGTTCGAGATCCCTGAGGAATCGCCACACTGACTTCCACAATGGTTGAACTAGTTTACAGTCCCACCAACAGTGTAAAAGTGTTCCTATTTCTCCACATCCTCTCCAGCACCTGTTGTTTCCTGATTTTTTAATGATGGCCATTCTAACTGGTGTAAGATGGTATCTCACTGTGGTTTTGATTTGCATTTCTCTGATGGCCAGTGATGATGAGCATTTCTTCATGTGTTTTTTGGCTGCATAAATGTCTTCTTTTGAGAAGTGTCTGTTCATGTCCTCTGCCCACTTTTTGATGGGGTTGTTTGTTTTTTTCTTGTAAATTTGTTTGAGTTCATTGTAGATTCTGGATATTAGCCCTTTGTCAGATGAGTAGGTTGCAAAAATTTTCTCCCATTCTGTAGGTTGCCTGTTCACTCTGATGATAGTTTCTTTTGCTGTGCAGAAGCTCTTTAGTTTAATGAGATCCCATTTGTCGATTTTTGCTTTTGTTGCCATTGCTTTTGGTGTTTTAGACATGAAGTCCTTGCCCACGCCTATGTCCTGAATGGTATTGCCTAGGTTTTCTTGTAGGATTTTAATGGTTTTAGGTCTAACAT